>NW_025229318.1:4191-11795 GCF_018294505.1 Triticum aestivum | reverse complement strand
CTCCACCTCGGCCTCCCCATCGCCGAAACCCCCCTCGCCGCGACGCCCTCCCGTCGCCTCGCCGCACTCGTCCCCGACGACCCGGACACCGCCCCTTCGTCGTCCTCCTCCCCGAGCCCACTGCCACGAACCCTACGCCGCCCCTGTGAGCTTCCCCCTCCTCTCTTCCTCGCGCTCACGCCATGGCCTCCCCCCCGCGTCTCTGCTGACGCCGCCGTGGCCTCGCCGCGCCCGGCGTGCCCCGCGCCTATTGGTGCCCGCCCTGCTCGCCCCACTGCGCTGCGCTGTTGCTGCCGCCTCTCCCCGCTCGGCTTACGAGCCACCGTCGATGCTCGTCGCCGCTTCACTGCTGCTGCCTAATGCTACTTCTGCTCAGCGCCGCGGCCCCTGCTCGCCTGCTGCTGTCGCAGGGTGCCGATGGAGCGCCGTGGCCACCGGCCTCCCCCTGCTCCGGCACTGCGCCGGTTCTGCCCGCCCATGGGCGTGTGCCCATTCGGGTGGCGCCCGTCGCCTGCACGCCCGACCCGATAGGCCTATGGGCCATTGACAAGGGCCCCCACCGCCCCAGAACGTTTTAATTAAAAAAAAGAAGAAGAAAAGAACTAAATAATAATAATAATAATAAAATTAATTAATTAATTAAGGAATTAATTAAGTTCATTAATTATAATTAGGTTAACCTAATCACTAATTAACCTAATTAACTGTTAGTTAATTAAAACAGTGTATGACATGCGGGACCCACATGTCAGATTGACCCAGTCAACTCCCTATTGACTGCTGACGTCATGCTGACGTCATGATGACGCCAGCGTGCACTATTCTGGATAATGTTAGAATTAAATAGTTAATTAAATTCCAGAAATTAATAAAATCTTTAGAAAATCATATCTTTTAATCCGTAACTCGGATTAAAATATTTTCAACATGAAAGTTGCTCAGAACGACGGGACGAATCCGGATACGCAGTCCATTCGTCCGCCGCACACCCCTAACCTATCGAACCCGCAACTTTCCCCCTCCGGCTCCTCTGCCCGAAAACACGAAACACCGGGGATATTTTCCCGGATGTTTCCCCCCTTCGTCGGTATCACCTACTACCGCGATTGGGCACACCTAGCATCGTTACTTGTCATGTCATGCATCGATATGCATTTGTTTGCATTGTATTCATTGTTTCTTCCCCCTCTTCTCTCCGGTAGACTACGAGACCGACGCTGCTGCTGCCCAGTTCGACTACGGAGTTGACGACCCCTCTCTCTTGCCAGAGCAACCAGGCAAGCCCCCCCCCTTGATCACCAGATATCGCCTACTCTTCCCTATACTGCTTGCATTAGAGTAGTGTAGCATGTTACTGCTTTCTGATAATCCTATTCTGATGCATAGCCTGTCATTGCTGCTACAGTCATTGATACCTTACCCGCAATCCTAAATGCTTAGTATAGGATGCTAGTTTATCACCTTTGGCCCTACATTCTTGTCGGTCTGCCTTGCTATACTTTTGGGCCGTGATCACTCGGGAGGTGATCACGGGTATATACTATACATACATACATACTATACAGATGGTGACTAAAGTCGGGTCAGCTCGAAGAGTACCCGCGAGTGATTCACGGATTGGGGGCTGAAAGGACCTTTGTCCCGACGGCCCTCTGTGTGGATCTTTGTGGCGGAGCGACAGGGCAGGTTGAGACCGCCTAGGAGAGAGGTGGGCCTGGCCCTGTTCGGCGTTCGCGGATACTTAACACGCTTAACGAGATCTTGGTATTTGATCTGAGTTGGTTACGAGCCTATACGCACTAACCATCTACGCGGGAGTAGTTATGGGTATCCCGACGTCGTGATATCAGCCGAAGCACTTCAGACGTCAGCGACGGAGCGGCGCGCGCCGGATTGGAACGTAAGCCTGCTCTTGTATTAAGGGGGCTAGTTCTGCTTCCGGCCGCCCTCGCAACGTGCAGGTGTGCTATGGGCAATGGGCCTAGACCCCTGTGCGCTTAGGTTTAGACCGGCGTGCTGGCCTCTCTGTTTTGCCTAGGTGGGGCTGCGACGTGTTGATCTTCCGCGGCCGGGCATGACCCAGGAAAGTGTGTCCGGCCAAATGGGATCAAGCGTGCTGGGTAAGTTGGTGCACCCCTGCAGGGAAGTTAATCTATTCGAATAGCCGTGATCTTCGGTAACAGGACGACTTGGAGTTGTACCTTGACCTTATGACAACTAGAACCGGATACTTCATAAAACACACCCTTCCAAGTGCCAGATACAACCGGTGGTCGCTCTCCCTCAGGGATACGAGGGGAGGATTGCTGGGTAGGATATGCTATGCGATGCTACTTGGAGTTGCTACTTGGAGATGCTACTTGGAGGACTTCAACCTACCCTCTTCTGCCTGTTGCAAGACGAAGGTGACCAGAAGCGTAGTCTTCGATAAGACTAGCTATCCCCCTCTTATTCTGGCATTCTGCAGTTCAGTCCACTGATATGGCCCTTTACACATATACCCATCCATATGTAGTGTAGTTCCTTGCTTGCGAGTACTTTGGATGAGTACTCACGGTTGCTTTCTCCCCCCTTTTTTCCCCCTTTCCTTTCTTTCTGGTTGTCGCAACCAGATGCTGGAGTCCAGGAGCCAGACGCCACCGTCGACAACGACCCCTACTACACCGGAGGTGCCTACTACGTGCAGCCCGTTGACGACGACCAGGAGTAGTTAGGAGGATCCCAGGCAGGAGGCCTGCGCCTCTTTCGATCTGTATCCCAGTTTGTGCTAGCCTTCTTAAGGCAAACTTGTTTAACTTATGTCTGTACTCAGATATTGTTGCTTCCGCTGACTCGTCTATGATCGAGCACTTGTATTCGAGTCCTCAAGGCCCCTGGCTTGTATTATGATGCTTGTATGACTTATTTTATTTGTAGAGTTGTGTTGTGATATCTTCCCGTGAGTCCCTAATCTTGATCGTACACATTTGCGTGCATGATTAGTGTACGATTGAATCGGGGGCGTCACAAGTTGGTATCAGAGCCAACTGCGTGTAGGAATCCCCTTTCTAACTCCTTGGCCGAAGTTGAGTCTAGTCATTGCACAACTTTTACTAACTTGGCTGTGTGCCTTACGGGCCCACGTCGCCATTGGGTGGTATTAGGATCTTTTACTCCTCGTCTATACTCTGGGACTCTGATCTCTCTTCTATTCGGGTTAAATGATTTTCTAAAATCTAACTTTAGGTTCTCGAAAACGCTTTCTCCCGGAGAGCCCCTTCAGTCTAGATGATCGCCGACTGCACATGAAGATTTCAAAGTTACTTTCCGATACTCTTTCGGGACTGCCCATTGCTTTTGCAATTCACTACCACCGAAATATCCCTATGAATAAATTCATACACCGTTCTTACTTAGTCCCCAGTTGTTCTTTTATTACAAGACGCCCCGAAATACTCGTTGTTGTTCTTAGAATACTTATGCCTACTGCCTTGCAGTTCCTTACCACCTGAATACCCATACGGATAATTTCTCGCACTTATCCAGTATCCGCTCATCCCCAGTTGATTCATGTATTTCACAAAAGTCTTCGAAATGCCATTCGATCTTCCGAAAATCCCGAGTAGCCTATTGCTCTTGAAATTCTTGCTTGCTTGCATTATGGTTAATCCCATAAGTCTCGTAATCAGATTGACATCCCTTGTCATTATCATTTGGGTCTGTTGATTCGATATGTTGTGAATGCTCTCAATCCTCAATCAGGTCCTAGAATTCATCCCTCCGGCTCAGACGTCATTTTGGACATGAGCTGGTTATCAACCAATTAAATTGCCGTCGGTTGTATCCCTAAGTCTATTCAACTATTCTATCCTTAACCAGAGCATTTGCTTCTGATCCCTTGAATTGGAAATCATAAATCCTTTGCGATTGAGCTTTGAATTAGTCAATTGTTCTATCATATGATATCCTTGCATTCTTTCTTCTTCTGGTTGAGTACCGATGCTCACATCAGATCCCTTATGGACCACCAGATCCTTTGTTGGATTTTATCTGACAACGCCCTTCATATTCAATAACCTTGTAAGCCTTTTCTCGGGTACATATTGCCTTTGGTAAAATGTATCCTCTGCTTTCTCAACCTTGCTCTGCCTTCGAGTTTGAGCTAATTACTCCTAAAGATTGTGGTATATGTTTCTAAGATGCTCTGATGGGTTGAACATATACCTTCCTTAATTTTTGTGAACCCAAAAGTCTTCATGGGTCATAACCTTCTGGTAATCCGTCAGTTAAACTTTCAAACTCTAAACATTCTTAACTGAGAGAAGTGAATGGAAGGTTATGCATTATGGAAGTGGGAGTCGACCTTGAACTTGTGTTCATGCCCATGGACACGATGTAGATCTTATCATTAAAGCTTCTCTTAAATAAATTATTCCTTTGGTATAAGTTCATCTTATATCTAGGATCTGGCCTGTTGCAACCGTGGTTCCGACCATGATTGTTCTTCTTTGATCTCATTTCTCTGACAAGTTAAAACAATTGTCTTCTATGGATCAATACACTAGTCCAACCTTTACTTTGATCTTGTGTCGAGTATTACCCCCCTGGCATCTCGAGATTATCATGGAACTGCATAACTTTTTATGAGTTCTTCATCAAATGCTACCTTCCCACTGATTCCAATTTTTCGCGGGCTCTGAGTTATTGAACACTCAAAGACACCGATAACTGAACCGAGTCCGCACTACGGTTCAACAACTCTTCAGTAAGCTTCTATAAGTACGAGTTTGTACCCGATCACGCCATTCCTAGCCTGTTTGGCTATATCATTGTCGTGATGATATTAACTGTGCTACCCGGTCCTTCTTCTCGGAGCACAATTCTCGATGATGAACTAACCTTACGTCGATCCTCATCGTCATACCATTTCGCCTTGAACAACAAGCTTGGTTTCGAGTTGAGTCGTACCCTTGGTTCCAATAACCTTTCACTTCATCATTACTTTGACTTGATGTCGTCGCTGATCGATTACATCTTCATGAACTCTCGCGACAAAGGTGTCGTGATCATCAACATTCTGAGCTCATCCAGGATATCAAATGGAGTTCATGATGAGAAATACCATCCTTGCCCCTGATGATTGTGTTACCTTTGACCACTTATTTGCCTTCCGTTCAACACAAAATTGTTCGTGTTTTGAGTTATACCTTGAGATCCCTAATATCCAGCATTTGTTCTTCCTTACCTTGGAGTATTACCATCTTTTAATATCAAGGATGTGGTGGGGATTGCTCCACCTCTTAAGAAATTCTTGGTATAGTGATACTTCTCACCATCACCATTCTTTCTTGGTCCTCGGTTGATTCCAACCAGGGTACCAACAACTGAACTATGCTGTTTGGATTATGTACTTCTAGCAACCCTATTGCTTTGAAGTTAATGGTCAACCGTTAATTCTTAGACTATTGATTATTGAATCACCATTCTGACATTGGTTGTGCAGCCCAACCCATATTTCGGGCGCACCTTTCAACCAATGTTTAATTGTGTATGTTGTCCTCGAGCATGCTTCATTATATCATTTGATCGGACAAATGCTATCTCCTTATCCACATAATTGAGGAGATGCATCTTTTTGGATACCTCGTTGAATTATCGCTGAGTCCGTCAGCCACTTCCTCATCCTCTCCTTGGTTTAATGATGAACTCTGGTTTCGGAACTTGCTTCCATAGTTCATTTCCTGAGAATCTTGAAATGTCTTTTCGTCTATTTGTGTTGCACCTTTTCTTCTCGGACATCCTGAGTCTGAGGTATCATGACACCAACCGGATCTGAATCTCGGTCAGATATGATGGTTGGGACAACTTTTCAAGAGTTATAACATTGGTCCCTATATGCCCCGGTAAGGTGATGTCATGCCTAGCACACCGGACCAGAGGACCTAGTGCTATAGTTTCCTTTGTAACAAGGTTAATCATTTTTCCATGAGGAAACTGAATGCCTTTTTAATGAGTTTATCCTGATGGATCCTTGTGTATCCAAAATCTGATTTTTGCTTGTAGACCATGTCAATGCTATCTCGAAGCATGTCTGTGGTACTCCGATTTTCAACAAGAACATTTAAAGCCCAATGCTAAATGCTTCTTGATCAATTATCCAAACACCATTGTATGGGTAATGTCATGAAAATTTCTCTTCCCTTTCCTAAAGGGGTTTTCTACGTTATATCCCGTCATGAATATCATGCGTTGCTTGCCCTTGGGAAGGATATACCCCCTGATATATGTGTTTAAACACATTTTCCTTTTCATTGTTCTGTTTAATCTGATAATCTTATATTCCTTTCCATTGGTTGGTTTAACCTTTCTTGAGGTCTATATAAACTAAGCAGTATTATTCTCCTGCTTATGTAAACACCTCGGTGTACAACTCTGTCAGTAAGACCCTGTTACTATTGTTGATGACATTTCAGTAACCACCGGTGGACGAGAACTTTGCCTATTGGTCCGCCTCGTTTCAACGAGCAGGAAAATGGTTCTCCTTGTCCCTCGCCTTGGTACCGATGTAGTTGCTGACATATAACTGACAGTCTAACCTCTGACATGCCTTACTTGCATGATCGTGCAAGACATCACCGCCTTCCTACTTTTAACCCACATGGTGGGCCCATAACCCACAGTTCCACAGGATCGAAACCTGACTCTCCTGTACAACCTGATGTCAAAGTTATTCCTCATGCTTGACTTTGTATGTAATTCACGGGCCACTTGCATGTTGATCTATTCTGGTATCGGACACAATACTTAGTCCCGTTGCTCTGAACCCCTTTCGCACTCTGCTTCAGGCAATGAATGATTGCCTATCCGCTTGAAACTTCTTATTACACCGTCTTACTTTGCTCTCGATGTGTGTCATTTGATCAACTCGAGAGATACTCATATGTTCATTCTTGGGATACCCCCAGATGAATTTCCCTTATAACATCCTATCATTGTACAGCTGCCCCGTACCTATTCGTAAGTATGATGAAGTTCCCCGAAGAAAGGACGACAACTTCATCATGATGCTTTGGAATAAAGAATTGAAGACATCAACGAAAGGGATTAACTTCTGCGAGAAGATCCATTAGAATAACCAGAACTTTCCCCCTTACTCCCCTCTTAAATCTCGGGACGAGATTTCTTGTAGTGGAGGAGAATTGTGATGCCCGGATAAGCAAGCTACAGTAACCTCTGCTAATGACGCCATGTCACCTCCGTTACTGTCGCTAATCTCGCGTTAGTTCAAAACAATTCGAATTTAAATTTGAATTTTTGGCATACAAACAAAGTTTTCAAACTTTAAAACAAAATGTTCGGACCGTGTCAAATGTTGCATAGATAATTATGGTGAAGTAAACACATTTTAGAAAATGCATAAATAATTTAAATTGAATAAAACAGAAAGGAAAATAAATAAAAAAGAAACAAGTGAAAGGAAAACAAAAAACAAAAACAAAAACAAAAGGGAAACGCACCCCCCACTGGGCCAGACGGCCCAGCCGGCCAGGCCACCAACCGGCCCAACTGGGCAAAGGCCCAGCCGCCCCCCCATTCCCCATATCTCCCACGACCCAAACCCTAAC
>NW_025229318.1:0-2412 GCF_018294505.1 Triticum aestivum | reverse complement strand
CAGCGTGCACTATTCTGGATAATGTTAGAATTAAATAGTTAATTAAATTCCAGAAATTAATAAAATCTTTAGAAAATCATATCTTTTAATCCGTAACTCGGATTAAAATATTTTCAACATGAAAGTTGCTCAGAACGACGGGACGAATCCGGATACGCAGTCCATTCGTCCGCCGCACACCCCTAACCTATCGAACCCGCAACTTTCCCCCTCCGGCTCCTCTGCCCGAAAACACGAAACACCGGGGATATTTTCCCGGATGTTTCCCCCCTTCGTCGGTATCACCTACTACCGCGATTGGGCACACCTAGCATCGTTACTTGTCATGTCATGCATCGATATGCATTTGTTTGCATTGTATTCATTGTTTCTTCCCCCTCTTCTCTCCGGTAGACTACGAGACCGACGCTGCTGCTGCCCAGTTCGACTACGGAGTTGACGACCCCTCTCTCTTGCCAGAGCAACCAGGCAAGCCCCCCCCCTTGATCACCAGATATCGCCTACTCTTCCCTATACTGCTTGCATTAGAGTAGTGTAGCATGTTACTGCTTTCTGATAATCCTATTCTGATGCATAGCCTGTCATTGCTGCTACAGTCATTGATACCTTACCCGCAATCCTAAATGCTTAGTATAGGATGCTAGTTTATCACCTTTGGCCCTACATTCTTGTCGGTCTGCCTTGCTATACTTTTGGGCCGTGATCACTCGGGAGGTGATCACGGGTATATACTATACATACATACATACTATACAGATGGTGACTAAAGTCGGGTCAGCTCGAAGAGTACTCGCGAGTGATTCACGGATTGGGGGCTGAAAGGACCTTTGTCCCGACGGCCCTCTGTGTGGATCTTTGTGGCGGAGCGACAGGGCAGGTTGAGACCGCCTAGGAGAGAGGTGGGCCTGGCCCTGTTCGGTGTTCGCGGATACTTAACACGCTTAACGAGATCTTGGTATTTGATCTGAGTTGGTTACGAGCCTATACGCACTAACCATCTACGCGGGAGTAGTTATGGGTATCCCGACGTCGTGGTATCAGCCGAAGCACTTCAGACGTCAGCGACGGAGCGGTGAGCGCCGGATTGGAACGTAAGCCTGCTCTTGTATTAAGGGGGCTAGTTCTGCTTCCGGCCGCCCTCGCAACGTGCAGGTGTGCTATGGGCGATGGGCCCAGACCCCTGTGCGCTTAGGTTTAGACCGGCGTGCTGGCCTCTCTGTTTTGCCTAGGTGGGGCTGCGACGTGTTGATCTTCCGCGGCCGGGCATGACCCAGGAAAGTGTGTCCGGCCAAATGGGATCAAGCGTGCTGGGTAAGTTGGTGCACCCCTGCAGGGAAGTTAATCTATTCGAATAGCCGTGATCTTCGGTAACAGGACGACTTGGAGTTGTACCTTGACCTTATGACAACTAGAACCGGATACTTAATAAAACACACCCTTCCAAGTGCCAGATACAACCGGTGGTCGCTCTCCCTCAGGGATACGAGGGGAGGATCGCCGGGTAGGATATGCTATGCGATGCTACTTGGAGTTGCTACTTGGAGATGCTACTGGGAGGACTTCAACCTACCCTCTTCTGCCTGTTGCAAGACGAAGGTGACCAGAAGCGTAGTCTTCGATAAGACTAGCTATCCCCCTCTTATTCTGGCATTCTGCAGTTCAGTCCACTGATATGGCCCTTTACACATATACCCATGCATATGTAGTGTAGTTCCTTGCTTGCGAGTACTTTGGATGAGTACTCACGGTTGCTTTCTCCCCCCTTTTTTCCCCCTTTCCTTTCTTTCTGGTTGTCGCAACCAGATGCTGGAGTCCAGGAGCCAGACGCCACCGTCGACAACGACCCCTACTACACCGGAGGTGCCTACTACGTGCAGCCCGTTGACGACGACCAGGAGTAGTTAGGAGGATGCCAGGCAGGAGGCCTGCGCCTCTTTCGATCTGTATCCCAGTTTGTGCTAGCCTTCTTAAGGCAAACTTGTTTAACTTATGTCTGTACTCAGATATTGTTGCTTCCGCTGACTCGTCTATGATCGAGCACTTGTATTCGAGTCCTCGAGGCCCCTGGCTTGTATTATGATTCTTGTATGACTTATTTTATTTGTAGAGTTGTGTTGTGATATCTTCCCGTGAGTCCCTAATCTTGATCCTACACATTTGCGTGCATGATTAGTGTACGATTGAATGGGGGCGTCACATTCTTCTTCTTCTTCTTATTCTTATTCTTCTTCTTATTCTTCTTCTTCTTCTTCTTCTTCTTCTTCTTCTTCTTCTTCTTCTTCTTCTTCTTCTTCTTCTTATTATTATTATTATTATTATTATTATTATTAGTATTATTATTATTATTATTCTTTCTTCTTCTTCTCCTTCTTCTACTTCTTCTTCTTCTTCTTCTTCTTCTTCTTCTTCTCC
>NW_025229317.1:23773-24671 GCF_018294505.1 Triticum aestivum | reverse complement strand
TGAACTCCAGCCTATTTTTGCATTCAATATGCATCATTCAAAGCGACGTCATCAATGTCCAACACGTTCTAATATCATTTGCTGTTTTTCAGTCATTTACCAATTTGTTTAGAGAGCTAAATGATGGTGAAATTGAAAATCACTGCAAAATGAACTCTGAAAATGTTGGAACTTAGCATGGTATCATCATTTCCCCCGCATAGCATGTGCAAAAGAGTAGAGAGGGTCACGGCGAAAACTGGACGCACCTCGTGTACAAACTGGACAATCTCTTTCGGAGTATCAGGGTTTCGGACGAGAACTCATCTTTTACACGGCACTTCAATGTTTTTTAAACTTTTTTGAACTCCAGCCTATTTTTGCGTTCAGTATGCATCATTCAAAGTGACGTCATCAATTTCCAACACGTTTTGACATCATTTGCTGTTTTTCAGTCATTTCCTGATTTGTTTAGAGAGCTAAATGACGGTGAAATTAAAAATCACTACAAAATGAACTCTGAAAATGTTGGAACTTGGCATGGTATCATCATTTCACCCGCATAGCGTGTGCAAAAGAGTAGAGAGGGTCCCGGCGAAAACTGGACACACCTCATGTACAAACTGGACAATCTCTTTCGGAGTATCAGGGTTTCGGACGAGAACTCATCTGTTACACGGGCACTTCAATGTTTTTAAACTTTTTTGAACTCCAGCCTATATTTGCGTTCAGTATGCATCATTGAGAACGACGTCATCAATTTCCAACACGTTCTGACATCATCTGCTGTTTTCAGTCATTTACCAATTTGTTTAGCGAGCTAAATGACGGTGAAATTGAAAATCACTACAAAATGAACTCTGAAAATGTTGGAACTTGGCATGGTATCATCATTTCACCTGCATAGCATGTGCAAAAG
>NW_025229317.1:15927-16543 GCF_018294505.1 Triticum aestivum | reverse complement strand
TCAGGGTTTCGGACGAGAATACATCTGTTACACGGGCACTTCAATGTTTTTTAAACTTTTTTGAACTCCGGCATATTTTTGCATTCAATAAGCATCATTCAAAGCAACGTCATCAATGTCCAACACGTTCTGACATCATTTGCTGTTTTTCAGTCATTTACCGATTTGTTTAGAGAGCTAAATGATGGTGAAATTGAAAATCACTACAAAATGAACTCTGAAAATGTTGGAACATGGCATGGTATCATCATTTCACCCGCATAGCATGTGCAAAAGAGTAGAGAGGGTCACGGTGAAAACTGGACGCACCTCGTGTACAAAATGGACAATCTCTTTCGGAGTATCAGGGTTTCGGACGAGATCTCATCTATTACATGGGCACTTCAATGTTTTTTAAACTTTTTTGAACTCCAGCGTATTTTCGTGTTCAGTATGCATCATTCAAAGTGATTTCATCAATTTCCAACACGTTCTGACATCATTTGCTGTTTTTCAGTCATTTCCCGATTTGTTTAGAGAGCTAAATGACGGTGAAATTAAAAATCACTACAAAATGAACTCTGAAAATGTTGGAACTTGGCATAGTATCATCATTTCACCCGCATAGCATGTGCAA
>NW_025229317.1:14062-15863 GCF_018294505.1 Triticum aestivum | reverse complement strand
TGGCATGGTATCATCATTTCACCCGCATAGCATGTGCAAAAGAGTAGAGAGGGTCACGGCGAAAACTGGACGCACCTCGTGTACAAAATGGACAATCTCTTTCGGAGTATCAGGGTTTCGGACGAGATCTCATCTATTACATGGGCACTTCAATGTTTTTTAAACTTTTTTGAACTCCAGCGTATTTTCGCGTTCAGTATGCATCATTCAAAGTGATTTCATCAATTTCCAACACGTTCTGACATCATTTGCTGTTTTTCAGTCATTTCCCGATTTGTTTAGAGAGCTAAATGACGGTGAAATTAAAAATCACTACAAAATGAACTCTGAAAATGTTGGAACTTGGCATAGTATCATCATTTCACCCGCATAGCATGTGCAAAAGAGTAGAGAGGGTCACGGCGAAAACTAGACGCACCTCTTGTGCAAACTGGACAATCTCTTTCGGAGTATTAGGGTTTTGGACGAGAACTCATCTGTTATACGGGCACTTCAATGTTTTTTAAACTTTTTTGAACTCCAGCCAATTTTTGCATTCAGTATGCATCATTGAAAGCGACGTCATCAATTTCCAACATGTTCTGACATCATTTGCGGTTTTTCAGTCATTTACCGATTTGTTTAGAGAGCTAAATGACGGTGAAATTGAAAATCACTGCAAAATGAACTCTGAAAAAGTTGGAACTTGGCATGGTATCATCATTTCACCCGCATAGCATGTGCAAAAGAGTAGAGAGGGTCACGGCGAAAACTGGACGCACCTCGTGTATAAACTACGCAATCTCTATCGGAGTATCAGGGTTTCGGACGAGAACTCATCTGTTACACGGGCACTTTGATGTTTTTTAAACTTTTTTGCACTCCAGCCTATTTTTGCGTTCAATATGCATCATTCAAAGCGACGTCATCAATGTCCAACACGTTCTGACATCATTTGCTGTTTTTCAGTCATTTACCGATTTGTTTAGAGAGCTAAATGATGGTGAAATTGAAAATCACTACAAAATGAACTCTGAAAATGTTGGAACTTGGCATGGTATCATAATTTCACCCGCATAGCATGTGCAAAAGTGTAGAGAGGGTCACGGCGAAAACTGGACGCACCTCGTGTACAAACTGGACAATCTCTTTCGGAGTACCAGGGTTTCGGACGAGAACTCATCTATTACACACACACTTCAATGTTTTTCAAACTTTTTTGAACTCCAGCCTATTTTTGCGTTCACTATGCATCATTCAAAGCGACGTCATCAATTTCCAACACGTTCTGACATCATTTGCTGTTTTTCAGTCATTTCCCGATTTGTTTAGAGAGCTAAATGACGGTGAAATTGAAAATCACTACAAAATGAACTCTGAATATGTTGGAACTTGGCATGGTATCATCATTTCACCCGCATAGCATGTGCAAAAGAGTAGAGAGGGTCACGGCGAAAACTGGACGCACCTTGTGTACAAACTGGCAATCTCTTTCGGAGTATCAGGGTTTCAGACGAGAACTCATCTGTTACACGGGCACTTCAATGTTTTTTAAACTTTTTTGTACTCCAGCATATTTTTGCGTTCGGTATGCATCATTCAAAGCGACGTCATCAATTTCCAACGCGTTCTGACATCATTTGCTGTTTTTCAGTCATTTACCGATTTGTTTAGAGAGCTAAATGACGGTGATATTGAAAATCACTACAAAATGAGCAATGAAAATGTTGGAACTTGGCATGGTATCATCATTTCACCCGCATAGCATGTGCAAAAGAGTAGAGAGGGTCACGGCGAAAACTGGACGCACCTCGTGTACAAA
>NW_025229317.1:10254-11061 GCF_018294505.1 Triticum aestivum | reverse complement strand
TATTACACGGGCACTTCAATGTTTTTTAAACTTTTTTGAATGCCAGCCTATTTTGCGTTCAGTATGCATCATTCAAAGCGACGTCATCAATTTCCAACACGTTCTGACATCATTTGCTGTTGTCAGTCATTTACCGATTTGTTTAGAGAGCTAAATGACGGTGAAATTAAAAATCACTACAAAATGAACTCTGAAAATGTTGGGACTTGGCATGATATCATGATTTCACCCGCATAGCATGTGCAAAAGAGTAGAGAGGGTCACGGCGAAAACTAGACGCACCTCTTGTACAAACTGGACAATCTCTTTCGGAGTATCAGGGTTTCGGACGAGAACTCATCTGTTACACGCGCACTTCAATGTTTTTCAAACTTTTTCGAACTCCAGCCTATTTTTGCGTTCACTATTCATCATTCAAAGCGACGTCATCAATTTCCAACACGTTCTGACATCATTTGCTGTTTTTCAGTCATTTCCCGATTTGTTTAGAGAGCTAAATGACGGTGAAATTCAAAATCACTACAAAATGAACTCTGAATATGTTGGAACTTGGCATGGTATCATCATTTCACCCGCATAGCATGTGCAAAAGAGTAGAGAGGGTCACGGCGAAAACTGGACGCACCTTGTGTACAAACTGGCAATCTCTTTCGGAGTATCAGGGTTTCGGACGAGAACTCATCTGTTACACGGGCACTTCAATGTTTTTTAAACTTTTTTGAACTCCAGCATATTTTTGCGTTCAGTATGCATCATTCAAAGCGACGTCATCAATTTCCAACGCGTTCTGACATCATTTGCTGTTTT
>NW_025229317.1:8148-9693 GCF_018294505.1 Triticum aestivum | reverse complement strand
CATAGCATGTGCAAAAGAGTAGAGAGGGTCACGGCGAAAACTGGACGCACCTCGTGTACAAACTAGACAATCTCTTTCGGAGTATCAGGGTTTCGGACGAGAATACATCTGTTACACTGGCACTTTAATGTTTTTTAAACTTTTTTGAACTCCGGGATATTTTTGCGTTCAGTATGCATCATTCAGAGCGACATCATCAATTTCCAACGCGTTCTGACATCATTTGCTGTTTTTCAGTCATTTACCGATTTGTTTAGAGAGCTAAATGACGGTGAAATTGAAAATCACTACAAAATGAACTCTGAAAATGTTGGAACATGGCATGGTATCATCATTTCACCCGCATAGCATGTGCAAAAGAGTAGAGAGGGTCACGGCGAAAACTGGACGCACCTCGTGTGCAAACTGGACAATCTCTTTCGGAGTATCAGGGTTTCGGACGAGAACTCATCTGTTACGCAGGCACTTCAATGTTTTTTAAACTTTTTTGAAATCCAGCCTATTTTTGCATTCAATAAGCATCATTCAAAGCAACGTCATCAATGTCCAACACGTTCTGACATAATTTGCTGTTTTTCAGTCATTTACCGATTTGTTTAGAGAGCTAAATGATGGTGAACTTGAAAATCACTACAAAATGAACTCTGAAAATGTTGGAACTTGGCATGGTATCATCATTTCACCCACATAGCATGTGCAAAAGAGTAGAGAGGGTCACTTCAAAAACTGGACGCACCTCGTGTACAAAATGGACAATCTCTTTCGGAGTATCAGGGTTTCGGACGAGAACTCATCTATTACATGGCACTTCAATGTTTTTTAAACTTTTTTGAACTCCAGCGTATTTTTGCGTTCAGTATGCATCATTCAAATTGATTTTATCAATTTCCAACACGTTCTGACATCATTTGCTATTTTTCAGTCATTTCCCGATTTGTTTAGAGAGCTAAATGACGGTGAAATTAAAAATCACTTCAAAATGAACTCTGAAAATGTTGGAACTTGGCATAGTATCATCATTTCACCCGCATAGCATTTGCAAAAGAGTAGAGAGGGTCACGGCGAAAACTAGACGCACCTCTTGTGCAAACTGGACAATCTCTTTCAGAGTATCAGGGTTTCGGACGAGAACTCACCTGTTATACGGGCACTTCAATGTTTTTTAAACTTTTTTGAACTCCAGCCAATTTTTGCATTCAGTATGCATCATTGAAAGCGACGTCATCAATTTCCAACACGTTCTGACATCATTTGCGGTTTTTCAGTCATTTACCGATTTGTTTAGAGAGCTAAATGACGGTGAAATTGAAAATCACTGCAAAAAGAACTCTGAAAAAGTTGGAACTTGGCATGGTATCATCATTTCACCCGCATAGCATGTGCAAAAGAGTAGAGAGGGTCACGGCGAAAACTGGACGCACCTCGTGTACAAACTGGACAATCTCTTTCGGAGTACCAGGGTTTCGGACGAGAACTCATCTATTACACGGGCACTTCAATGTTTTTAAACTTTTTTGAACTCCAGCCTATTTTGCGTTCAGTATG
>NW_025229317.1:6619-8138 GCF_018294505.1 Triticum aestivum | reverse complement strand
AATGTTTTTTAAACTTTTTTGAACTCCGGCATATTTTTGCGTTCAGTATGCATCATTCAGAGCGACATCATCAATTTCCAACGCGTTCTGACATCATTTGCTGTTTTTCAGTCATTTACCGATTTGTTTAGAGAGCTAAATGACGGTGAAATTGAAAATCACTACAAAATGAACTCTGAAAATGTTGGAACTTGGCATGGTATCATCATTTCACCCGCATAGCATGTGCAAAAGAGTAGAGAGGGTCACGGCGAAAACTGGACGCACCTCCTGTATAAACTAGACAATCTCTATTAGAGTATCAGGGTTTCGGACGAGAACTCATCTGTTACACGGGCACTTTGATGTTTTTTAAACTTTTTTGAACTCCAGCCTATTTTTGCGTTCAATATGCATCATTCAAAGTGACGTCATCAATGTCCAACACGTTCTGACATCATTTGCTGTTTTTCAGTCATTTACCGATTTGTTTAGAGAGCTAAATGATGGTGAAATTGAAAATCACTACAAAATGAACTCTGAAAATGTTGGAACTTGGCATGGTATCATAATTTCACCCGCATAGCATGTGCAAAAGAGTAGAGAGAGTCACGGCGAAAACTGGACGCACCTCGTGTACAAACTGGACAATCTCTTTCGGAGTATCAGGGTTTCGGACGAGAACTCATCTATTACACGGGCACTTCAATGTTTTTAAACTTTTTTGAACTCCAGCCTATTTTGCGTTCAGTATGCATCATTCAAAGCGACGTCATCAATTTCCAACACGTTCTGACATCATTTGCTGTTGTCAGTCATTTACCGATTTGTTTAGAGAGCTAAATGACGGTGAAATTAAAAATCACTACAAAATGAACTCTGAAAATGTTGGGACTTGGCATGATATCATGATTTCACCCGCATAGCATGTGCAAAAGAGTAGAGAGGGTCACGGCGAAAACTAGACGCACCTCTTGTACAAACTGGACAATCTCTTTCGGAGTATCAGGGTTTCGGACGAGAACTCATCTGTTACACGCGCACTTCAATGTTTTTCAAACTTTTTCGAACTCCAGCCTATTTTGGCGTTCACTATGCATCATTCAAAGCGACGTCATCAATTTCCAACACGTTCTGACATCATTTGCTGTTTTTCAGTCATCTCCCGATTTTTTTAGAGAGCTAAATGACGGTCCAATTGAAAATCACTACAAAATGAACTCTGGAAATGTTGGAACTTGGCATGGTATCATCGTTTCACCCCCATAGCATGTGCAAAAGAGTAGAGATGGTCACGGCGAAAACTGGACGCACCTTGTGTACAAACTGGCAATCTCTTTCGGAGTATCAGGGTTGCGGACGAGAACTCATCTGTTACACGGGCATTTCAATGTTTTTTAAACTTTTATGAACTCCACCCCATTTTTGCGTTCATCATGAATCATTCAAAGCGACGTCATCAATTTCCAACATGTTCTGACATCATTTGCTGTTTTCAGTCATTTACCGATTTGTTTAGAGTGCTAAATGACGGTGAAAT
>NW_025229317.1:5435-5873 GCF_018294505.1 Triticum aestivum | reverse complement strand
ATCAGGGTTTTGGACGAGAAATCATCTGTTACACGGGCACTTCAATGTTTTTTAAACTTTTTTGAACTCCACCCTATTTTTGCGTTCAGCATGCATCATTCAAAGCGACGTCATCAATTTCCAACACGTTCTGACATCATTTGCTGTTTTTCAGTCATTTACCGATTTGTTTAGAGAGCTAAATGACAGTGAAATTGAAAATCACTACAAAATGAACTCTGAAAATGTTGGAACTTGGCATGGTATCATCATTTCACCCGCATAGCATGTGCAAAAGAGTAGAGAGGGTCACGGCGAAAACTGGACGCACCTCGTGTACAAACTGGAAAATCTCTTTCGGAGTATCAGGGTTTCGGACGAGAACTCATCTGCTACACGAGCACTTCAATGTTTGTTAAACTTTTTTGAACTCCAGCATATTTTTGCGTTCAGTATGCA
>NW_025229317.1:3735-5002 GCF_018294505.1 Triticum aestivum | reverse complement strand
AACTCTGAAAATGTTGGAACTTGGCATGGTATCATCATTTCACCCGCATAGCATGTGCAAAAGAGTAGAGAGGGTCACGGCGAAAACTGGACGCACCTCGTGTATAAACTAGACAATCTCTTTCGGAGTATCAGGGTTTCAGACGAGAACTCATCTGTTACACGGGCACATCAATGTTTTTTAAACTTTTTTCAACCCCAGCGTATTTTTGCATTCAGTATGCATCATTCAAAGCGACGTCATAAATTTCCAACACGTTCTGACATCATTTGCTGTTTTTCAGTCATTTACCGATTTGTTTAGAGAGCTAAATGACGGTGAAATTAAAAATCACTACAAAATGAACTCTAAAAATGTTGGAACTTGGCATGGTATCATGATTTCACCCGCATAGCATGTGCAAAAGAGTAGAGAGGGTCACGGCGAAAACTAGACGCACCTCTTGTACAAACTGGACAATCTCTTTCGGTGTATCAGGGTTTCGGACGAGAACTCATCTGTTACACGTGCACTTCAATGTTTTTCAAACTTTTTTGAACTCCAGCCTATTTTTGCGTTCACTATGCATCATTCAAAGCGACGTCATCAATTTCCAACACGTTCTGACATCATTTGCTGTTTTTCAGTCATTTCCCGATTTGTTTAGAGAGCTAAATGACGGTGAAATTGAAAATCACTACAAAATGAACTCTGAAAATGTTGGAACTTGGCATGGTATCATCATTTCACCTGCATAGCATGTGCAAAAGAGTAGAGAGGGTCACGGCGAAAACTGGACGCACCTCGTGTACAAACTGGCAATCTCTTTCGGGGTATCAGGGTTGCGGACGCGAACTCATCTGTTACACGAGCACATCAATGTTTTTTAAACTTTTTGAACCCCAGCCTATTATTGCATTCACTATGCATCATTCAAAGCGACGTCATCAATTTCCAACACGTTCTGACATCATTTGCTATTTTCAGTCATTTACCGATTTGTTTAGAGTGCTAAATGATGGTGAAATTGAAAATCGCTACAAAATGAACTCTGAAAATGTTGGAACTTGGCATGGTATCATCATTTCACCCGCATAGCATGTGCAAAAGAGTACAGAGGGTCACGGCAAAAACTGGACGCACCTCGTGTACAAACTGGACAATCTCTTTCGGAGTATCAGGGTTTCGGACGAGAACTCATCTGTTACACGGGCATTTAAATGTTTTTTAAACTTTTTTGAACTCCACCCTATTTTTGCGTTCAGCATGCATCATTCAAAGCGACGTC
>NW_025229317.1:2990-3725 GCF_018294505.1 Triticum aestivum | reverse complement strand
ACGAGAACTCATCTGTTACACGAGCACTTCAATGTTTTTTACACTTATTTGAACTCCAGCCTATTTTTGCGTTCAGTATCCATCATTCAAAGCGACGTCATCAATTTCCAACACGTTCTGACATCATTTGCTGTTTTTCAGTCATTTACCGATTTGTTTAGAGAGCTAAATGACGGTGAAATTGAAAATCACTACAAAATGAACTCTGAAAATGTTGGAACTTGGCATGGTATCATCATTTCACCCGCATAGCATGTGCAAAAGAGTAGAGAGGGTCACGGCGAAAACTGGACGCACCTCGTGTACAAACTGGACAATCTCTTTCGGAGTATCCGGGTTTCGGACAAGAACTCAACTGTTACACGGGCACTTCAATGTTTTTTAAACTTATTTGAACTCCAGCCTATTTTTGCGTTCAGTATGGATCATTCAAAGCAACGTCATCAATTTCCAACATGTTCAGACATCATTTGCTGTTTTTCAGTCATTTACCGATTTGTTTAGAGAGCTAAATGACGGTGAAATTGAAAATCACTACAAAATGAACTCTGAAAATGTTGGAACTTGGCATGGTATCATCATTTCACCCGCATAGCATGTGCAAAAGAGTAGAGAGGGTCACGGCGAAAACTGGACGCACCTCGTGTACAAACTGGACAATCTCTTTCGGAGTATCCGGGTTTCGGACAAGAACTCAACTGTTACACGGGCACTTCAATGTTTTTTAAACTTATT
>NW_025229317.1:1332-2355 GCF_018294505.1 Triticum aestivum | reverse complement strand
ATTCAGTCATTTACCGATTTGTTTAGAGAGCTAAATGATGGTGAAATTGAAAATCACTACAAAATGAACTCTGAAAATGTTGGAACTTGGCATGGTATCATCATTTCACCCGCATAGCATGTGCAAAAGAGTAGAGAGGGTCACGGCGAAAACTAGACGCACCTCGTGTACAAACTGGACAATCTCTTTCGGAGTATCAGGGTTTCGGACGAGAACTCATCTATTACACGGGCACTTCAATGTTTTTTAAACTTTTTTGAACGCCAGCCTATTTTGCGTTCAGTATGCATCATTCAAAGCGACGTCATCAATTTCCAACACGTTCTGACATCATTTGCTGTTGTCAGTCATTTACCGATTTGTTTAGAGAGCTAAATGACGGTGAAATTAAAAACCACTACAAAATGAACTCTGAAAATGTTGGGACTTGGCATGATATCTTGATTTCACCCGCATAGGATGTGCAAAAGAGTAGAGAGGGTCACGGCGAAAACTAGACGCACCTCTTGTACAAACTGGACAATCTCTTTCGGAGTATCAGGGTTTCGGACGAGAACTCATCTGTTACACGCGCACTTCAACGTTTTTCAAACTTTTTCGAACTCCAGCCTATTTTTGCGTTCACTATGCATCATTCAAAGCGACGTCATCAATTTCCAACACGTTCTGACATCATTTGCTGTTTTTCAGTCATCTCCCGATTTGTTTAGAGAGCTAAATGACGGTCCAATTGAAAATCACTACAAAATGAACTCTGGAAATGTTGGAACTTGGCATGGTATCATCATTTCACCCCCATAGCATGTGCAAAAGAGTAGAGATGGTCACGGCGAAAACTGGACGCACCTCGTGTACAAACTGGCAATCTCTTTCGGAGTATCAGGGTTGCGGACGAGAACTCATCTGTTACACGGGCATTTCAATGTTTTTTAAACTTTTATGAACTCCACCCCATTTTTGCGTTCATCATGAATCATTCAAAGCGACGTCATCAATTTCCAACACGTTCTGACATCATTTGCT
>NW_025229317.1:1063-1320 GCF_018294505.1 Triticum aestivum | reverse complement strand
AATGAACTCTGAAAATGTTGGAACTTGGCATGGTATCATCATTTCACCCGCATAGCATGTGCAAAAGAGTAGAGAGGGTCACGGCGAAAACTGGACGCACCTCATGTACAAACTGGACAATCTCTTTCGGAGTATCAGGGTTTCGGACGAGAACTCAACTGTTACACGGGCACTTCAATGTTTTTTAAACTTATTTGAACTCCAGCCTATTTTTGCGTTCAGTATGCATCATTCAAAGCGACGTCATCAATTTCCAA
>NW_025229317.1:0-662 GCF_018294505.1 Triticum aestivum | reverse complement strand
TGAACTCTAGCCTATTTTTGCGTTCAGTATGCATCATTCAAAGCGACGTCATCAATTTCCAACATGTTCTGACATCATTTGCGGTTTTTCAGTCATTTACCGATTTGTTTAGAGAGCTAAATGACGGTGAAATCGAAAATCACTACAAAATGAACTCTGAAAATGTTGGAGCTTGGCATGGTATCATCATTTCACCCGCATAGCATCTGCAAAAGAGTAGAGAGGGTCACGGCGAAAACTGGACACACCTCGTGTACAAACTGGACAATCTCTTTCGGAGTATCAGGGTTTCGGATGAGAACTCATCTGTTACACGGGCACTTCAATGTTTTTTAAACTTTTTTGAACTCCAGCATATTTTTGCATTCAGTATGCATCATTCAAAGCGACGTCATCAATTTCCAACGCGTTCTGACATCATTTGCTGTTTTTCAGTCATTTACCGATTTGTTTAGAGAGCTAAATGACGGTGAAATTCAAAATCACTACAAAATGAACTCTGAAAATGTTGGAACTTGGCATGGTATCATCATTTCACCCGCATAGCATGTGCAAAAGAGTAGAGAGGGTCACGGCGAAAACTGGACGCACCTCGTGTATAAACTAGACAATCTCTATCGGAGTATCAGGGTTTCGGACGAGAACTCATCTGTTACACAGGC
>NW_025229316.1:24082-24672 GCF_018294505.1 Triticum aestivum | reverse complement strand
AAACCGCGAGTCCTGATGACCGACACGTAAACGCACCACGGGGTTCGTCAATCGTTGAAATCACTCCAGGACCCCCAAACAGTGAGTAATAGTCCAAGAAGCGGTCCAGAATTGGCCAAAACTGTGAGTGTGGATGACCGACACGGAAACGCACCTTCGTGTTCAACAACTATGGAAATCGCTTCGGGACCCCAAAATGGTGATTAATAGTCCATGAAACGGGCCAGAATCAGCCAAAAATGCGAGTGTTGAAGACCGACAGGTAAAGGCACCACGGGGTTCGTCAATCGGTGAAATCACTCTGGGACCCCAAAACCGTGACTAATACTCCAAGAAGCGGGCCAGAATCGGCCAAAACTGTGAGTGTTGATGACCGACACGTAAACGTCAACAACTATGGAAATCGCTCCAAGACCCCAAAAAGGTGAGTAATAGCCCATGAAACGGGCTAGAATCGGCCAAAACCGCGAATGCTGATGACCGACACGTAAAGGCACCACGGGGTTCGTCTATTGTTTAAATCACTTCGGGACCCCAAAACAGTGAGTAATAGTCCAAGAAGGGGGCCAGAGTCGTGCAAAACTGTGAGC
>NW_025229316.1:23022-24072 GCF_018294505.1 Triticum aestivum | reverse complement strand
GCCAAAACTGCGAGTGCTGATGACCGATACGTAAACGCACCACGGGATTTGTTAATCGTTGAAATCACTCCGGGACCCCAAAACAGTGAGTAATACTCCAAGAAGCTGGCCAGAATCGGCTAAAACTTTGAGTATTGATGACCGACACGTAAACGTACCTTGGGGTTGAGCAACTATGCAAATCGCTCTGGGACCCCAAAATGGTGTGTAATAGTCCATTAAACAGGCCAGAATCGGCCAAAACCGCGAGTGTTGATGACCGACACGTAAACGCACCACGGGGTTCGTCAATCATTGAAATCACACTAGGAGCCCAAAATAGTGAGTTATAGTCCAAGAAGCAGGCCAGAATCGGCCAAAACCGTGAGTGTTGATGACCGACACGTAAACGCACCACGGGGTTCGCCAATCATTGAAATCACTCTAGGAGCCCAAAACAGTGAGTAGTAGTCCAAGAAGCGGGCCAGAATCGGCCAAAACTGTGAGTGTGGATGACCGACAAGTAAACGCATCTTGGGGTTCAACAACTATGGAAATCGCTTCGGGACCCCAAAACAATGAGTAATAGTCCATGAAACGGGCCAGAATCGTCCAAAACCGCGAGTGCTGATGATCGACACGTAAACGCACCACAGGGTTCATCAATCGTTGAAATCACTCGGGGCCCCAAAACAATGAGTAATAGTCCAAGAAGCGGCCAGAATCGGCCAAAACTCTGAGTCTTGATGACCGACACGGAAACGCACATTGGGGTTCAACAACTATGGAAATCGCTTTGGGACCCCAAAACGGTGAGTAATAGTCCATGAAACGGGCCAGAATCGGCCAAAACCGCAAGTGCTGATACTGACACGTAAACGCACTACGGGGTTCGTCAATCGTTGAAATCTCTCCGGGACCCCAAAACAGTGAGTAATAGTCCAAGAAGTGGGCCAGAATCGGCCAAAACTGTGAGTGTTGATGACCGACACGGAAACGCACCTTGGGGTTCAACAACTATGGAAATCGCTTCGGAACCCCAAAACGGTGAGTAATAGTCAATGAAACGGG
>NW_025229316.1:19542-20869 GCF_018294505.1 Triticum aestivum | reverse complement strand
GGGCCAGAATCGGCCAAAACTGTGAGTGTTGATGACCGACATGTAAACGTCAACAACTATGGAAATCACTCCGGGACCCCAAAAAGGTGAGTAATAGCCCATGAAACGGGCCAGAATCGGCCAAAACCACGAGTGCTGGCGACTGACACGTAAAGGCACCACGGGGTTCGTCAATCGTTGAAATCACTCTGGGACCCCAAAACAGTGATTAATAGTACAAGAAGCGGGCCAGAAATGGCCAAAACTGTGAGTGCTGATGACCGACACATAAACGCACCTTGGGGTTCAACAACTATGGAAATTACTCGGGGAACCTAAAACGGTAAGTAATAGTCCATGAAAAGGGCCAGAATCAGTCAAAACCGCGAGTGTTGATGACCGACGCGTAAACGCACCACGGGGTTCGCCAATCATTGAAATCACTCTAGGAGCCCAAAACAGTGAGTAATAGTCCAAGAAGCGGGCCAGAATCGGCCAAAACTGTGATTGTGGATGACCGACACGTAAACGCACCTTGGTGTTCAACAACTATGGAAATTGCTTCGGGACCCCAAAACAGTGAGTAATAGTCCATGAAACGGGCAAAAATCGGCCAAAACCGCGAGCGCTGATAACCGACACGTAAACGCACCACGGGGTTCGTCAATCGTTGAAATCACTCCGGGACCCCAAAACAGTGAGTAATAGTCGAAGAAGCGGCCAGAATCGGTCAAAATTGTGAGTCTTGATGACCGACACGGAAACGCACATTGGGGTTCAACAACTATGGAAATCGCTTTGGGACCCCAAAACGGTGAGTAATAGTCCATGAAATGGGCCAGAATCGGCCAAAACCGCGAGTGCTGATGACCGACACGTAAACGCACTACGGGGTTCGTCAATCGTTGAAATCACTCCTGGACCGCAAAACGGTGAGTAATAGTCCAAGAAGTGGGCCAGAATCGGCCAAAACTGTGAGTGTTGATGACCGACATGGAAATGCAGTTTGGGGTTCAACAACTATGGAAATCGCTTCGGGGCCCCAAAACGGTGAGTAATAGTCAATGAAACGGGCCAGAATCGGCCAAAACCGGAGTGCTAAAGACCGACACGTAAACACACCACGGGGTTCGTCAATCGTTGAAATCACTCTGGGACCCCAAAACAGTGACTTATACTCCAAGAAGCAGGCCAGAATCGGCCAAAACTGTGAGTGTTGATGACCGACACGTAAACGT
Source organism: Triticum aestivum (assembly GCF_018294505.1). NCBI lineage: Eukaryota > Viridiplantae > Streptophyta > Magnoliopsida > Poales > Poaceae > Triticum > Triticum aestivum. The sequence continues at coordinate 19,652 of NW_025229316.1, read as the reverse complement.
CAACAACTATGGAAATCACTCCGGGACCCCAAAAAGGTGAGTAATAGCCCATGAAACGGGCCAGAATCGGCCAAAACCAAGAGTGCTGGCGACTGACACGTAAAGGCACC
>NW_025229316.1:14214-14874 GCF_018294505.1 Triticum aestivum | reverse complement strand
CGACACGTAAACGCACCACGGGGTTCATCAATCGTTGAAATCACTCGGGGCCCCAAAATAATGAGTAATAGTCCAAGAAGCGGCCAGAATCGGCCAAAACTGTGAGTCTTGATGACCGACACGGAAACGCACATTGGGGTTCAACAACTATGGAAATCGCTTTGGGACCCCAAAACGGTGAGTAATAGTCCATGAAACGGGCCAGAATCGGCCCAAACCGCGAGTGCTAAAGACCGAGACGTAAACACACCATGGGGTTCGTCAATCGTTGAAATCACTCTGGGACCCCAAAACAGTGACTTATACTCCAAGAAGCGGGCCAGAATCGGCCAAAACTATGAGTGTTGATGACCGACACGTAAACGTCAAGAACTATGGAAATCACTCCGGGACCCCAAAAAGGTTTGTAATAGCCCATGAAACGGGCCAGAATCAGCCAAAACCGTGAGTGTTGATGACCGACACGTAAACGCACCACGGGGTTCGCCAATCGTTGAAATCACTCCAGGAGCCCAAAACAGTGAGTAGTAGTCCAAGAAGCGGGCCAGAATCGGCCAAAACTGTGCGTGTGGATGACCGACAAGTAACGCATCTTGGGGTTCAACAACTATGGAAATCGCTTCGGGACCCCAAAACAATGAGTAATAGTCCATGAAACGG
>NW_025229316.1:10039-10935 GCF_018294505.1 Triticum aestivum | reverse complement strand
CACCACGGGGTTCGTCAATCATTGAAATCGCTCTAGGAGCCCAAAACAGTGAGTAATAGTCCAAGAAGCGGGCCAGAATTGGCCAAAACTGTGATTGTGGATGACCGACACGTAAACGCACCTTGGTGTTCAACAACTATGGAAATTGCTTCGGGACCCAAAACAGTGAGTAATAGTCCATGAAACGGGCAAAAATCGGCCAAAACCGCGAGCGCTGATAACCGACACGTAAACGCACCACGGGGTTCGTCAATCGTTGAAATCACTCCGGGACCCCAAAACAGTGAGTAATAGTCGAAGAAGTGGCCAGAATCGGTCAAAATTGTGAGTCTTGATGACCGACACGGAAGCGCACATTGGGGTTCAACAACTATGGAAATCGCTTTGGGACCCCAAAACGGTGAGTAATAGTCCATGAAATGGGCCAGAATCGGCCAAAACCGCGAGTGCTGATGACCCACACGTAAACGCACTACGGGGTTCGTCAATCGTTGAAATCACTCCGGGACCGCAAAACAGTGAGTAATAGTCCAAGAAGTGGGCCAGAATCGGCCAAAACTGTGAGTGTTGATGACCGACATGGAAATGCAGTTTGGGGTTCAACAACTATGGAAATCGCTTCGGGGCCCCAAAACGGTGAGTAATAGTCAATGAAACGGGCCAGAATCGGCCAAAACCGGAGTGCTAAAGACCGACACGTAAACACACCACGGGGTTCGTCAATCATTGAAATCGCTCTAGGAGCCCAAAACAGTGAGTAATAGTCCAAGAAGCGGGCCAGAATTGGCCAAAACTGTGATTGTGGATGACCGACACGTAAACGCACCTTGGTGTTCAACAACTATGGAAATTGCTTCGGGACCCAAAACAGTGAGTAATAGTCCATGAAACGGGCA
>NW_025229316.1:8860-9701 GCF_018294505.1 Triticum aestivum | reverse complement strand
CCGGGACCGCAAAACAGTGAGTAATAGTCCAAGAAGTGGGCCAGAATCGGCCAAAACCGCGAGTGCTAAAGACCGACACGTAAACACACCATGGGGTTCGTCAATCGTTGAAATCACTCTGGGACCCAAAAACAGTGACTTATACTCCAAGAAGCGGGCCAGAATCGGCCAAAACTGTGAGGGTTGATGACCGACACGTAAACGTCAACAACTATGGAAATCACTCCGGGACCCCAAAAAGGTTTGTAATAGCCCATGAAACGGGCTAGAATCAGCCAAAACCGTGAGTGTTGATGACCGTCACGTAAACACACCACGGGGTTCGCCAATCGTTGAAATCACTCCAGGAGCCCAAAACAGTGAGTAGTAGTCCAAGAAGCGGGCCAGAATCGGCCAAAACTGTGAGTGTGGATGACCGACAAGTAATTGCATCTTGGGGTTCAACAACTATGGAAATCACTTCGGGACCCAAAAACAATGAGTAATAGTCCATGAAACGGGCCAGAATGGTCCAAAACCGCGAGTGCTGATGACCGACACGTAAACGCACCACGGGGTTCATCAATCGTTGAAATCACTCGGGGCCCCAAAACAATGAGTAATAGTCCAAGAAGCGGCCAGAATCGGCCAAAGCTGTGAGTCTTGATGACCGACACGGAAACGCACATTGGAGTTCAACAACTATGGAAATCGCTTTGGGACCCCAAAACGGTGAGTAATAGTCCATGAAACCGGCCAGAATCGGCCAAAACCGCAAGTGCTGATACTGACACGTAAACACACTACGGGGTTCGTCAATCGTTGAAATCACTCCGGGACCCCAAAACAGTGAGTAATAGTC
>NW_025229316.1:8215-8850 GCF_018294505.1 Triticum aestivum | reverse complement strand
CGAGTGCTGATGACCGAAACATAAACGCACCACGGGGTTCATCAATCGTTGAAATCACTCGGGGCCCCAAAACAATGAGTAATAGTCCAAGAAGCGGCCAGAATCGGCCAAAACTGTGAGTCTTGATGACCGACACGGAAACGCACATTGGGGTTCAACAACTATGGAAATCGCTTTGGGACCCCAAAACGGTGAGTAATAGTCCATGAAACGGGCCAGAATCGGCCAAAACCGCAAGTGCTGATACTGACACGTAAACACACCACGGGGTTCGTCAATCGTTGAAATCACTCCGGGACCCCAAAACAGTGAGTAATAGTCCAAGAAGTGGGCCAGAATCGGCCAAAACTGTGAGTGTTGATGACCGACACGGAAACGCACCTTGGGGTTCAACAACTATGGAAATCACTTCGGAACCCCAAAACGGTGAGTAATAGTCAATGAAACGGGCCAGAATCGGCCAAAACCGCGAGTGTTGATGACTGGCACGTAAACGCACCACGGGGTTCGTCAATCGTTGAAATCACTCCGGGACCCCAAAACAGTGAGTAATAGTCCAAGAAGCGCGCCGGAATCAGCCAAAACTGTGAGTGTGGATGACCAACACGTAAACGCGCCTTGGGGGTTCAAGAACT
>NW_025229316.1:5020-5789 GCF_018294505.1 Triticum aestivum | reverse complement strand
CTTTGGAAATCACTCCGGGACCCCAAAAAGGTGAGTAATAGCCCATGAAACGGGCCAGAATCGGCCAAAACCACGAGTGCTGGCGACTGACACGTAAAGGCACCACGGGGTTCGTCAATCGTTGAAATCACTCCGGGACCCCAAAACAGTGATTAATAGTACAAGAAACGGGCCACAAACGGCCAAAACTGTGAGTGTTGATGACCGACACATAAACGCACCTTGGGGTTCAACAACTATGGAAATCACTCCGGGAACCAAAAACGGTAAGTAATACTCTATGAAAAGGGCCAAAATCAGTCAAAACCGCGAGTGCTGATGACCGACACGTAAACGCACCACGGGGTTCGTCAATCATTGAAATCACTCTGGGACCCCAAATCAGTGAGTAATAGTCCAAGAAGCGTGTCGGAATCGGCCAAAGCTGTGAGTGTGGATGACCGACACGTAAACGCACCTTGGGGGTTCAACAACTATGGAAATCGCTTCGGGACCCCAAAATGGTGAGTAATAGTCCATGAAACGGGCCAGAATCAGCCAAAACCGCGAGTGCTGATGACTGACAGGTAAACGCACCACGGGGTTTGTCAATCGTTGAAATCACTCCGGGCCCCCAAAACAGTGAGTAATACTCCAAGAAGCGGGCCAGAATCGGCTAAAACTTTGAGTATTGATGACCGACACGTAAACGCACCTTGGGGTTGAACAACTATGGAAATCGCTCCGGGACCCCAAAATGGTGAGTAATAGATCATGAAACGGGCCAGAA
>NW_025229316.1:0-883 GCF_018294505.1 Triticum aestivum | reverse complement strand
TAAACACACCACGGGGTTCGTCAATCGTTGAAATCACTCTGGGACACCAACATAGTGACTTATACTCCAAGAAGCGGGCCAGAATCGGCCAAAACTGTGAGTGTTGATGACCCACACGGAAATGCACCTTGGGGTTCAACAACTATGGAAATTGCTTCGGGACCCCAAAACGGTGAGTAATAGTCAATGAAACGGGCCAGAATCGGCCAAAACCGCGAGTGCTAAAGACCGACACGTAAACACACCATGGGGTTCGTCAATCGTTGAAATCACTTTGGGACCCCAAAACAGTGACTTATACTCCAAGAAGCGGGCCAGAATCGGCCAAAAACTGTGAATGTTGATGACCGACACGTAAACGTCAACAACAATGGACATCACTCCGGGACCCCAAAAAGGTGAGTAATAGCCCATGAAACGGGCCAGAATCGGCCAAAACCACGAGTGCTGGCGACTGACACGTAAAGGCACCACGGGGTTCGTCAATCGTTGAAATCACTCCGGGACCCCAAAACAGTGATTAATAGTACAAGAAGCGGGCCAGAAACGGCCAAAACTGTGAGTGTTGATGACCGACACATAAACGCACCTTGGGGTTCAACAATTATGGAAATCACTCCGGGAACCTAAAACGGTAAGTAATACTCCATGAATAGGGCCAGAATCTGTCAAAACCGCGAGTGCTGATGACTGACACGTAAACGCACCACGGGGTTCGTCAATCGTTGAAATCACTCCAGGAGCCCAAAACAGTGAGTAATAGTCCAAGAAGCGGGCCAGAATCGGCCAAAACTGTGAGTGTGGATGACCGACACGTAAACGCACCTTGGGGTTCAACAACTATGGAAATTGCTTCGGGACCCCAAAACAGTGAGTAATAGTC
>NW_025229315.1:15939-24693 GCF_018294505.1 Triticum aestivum | reverse complement strand
ATAGATTCAATCTCATAAGCACCCATAAAAGCAACAAATTCTTCTATTTGTTCCATAGTAATCATAGATACCATTAGCATAAGAAGCTAAGGTTTCATTATCATTAAATTTGCATGAAAAGGGAAGGTGTGGAGCCTTCATCCTAGAGCAGCAAGTATAATCATGTATGAAACATAGTTGACGAGCATACCAACGTAACATATGAGTTTGATCCCATAATAGTTTCCCTTTTTGTGTCAAGCGATAATCCATAAAGTATTCACGTTGATCCAACATGTCTCCCATAACATAATTGAATGGGGTTTTCTCAAGATTATCAAAGTAGTACATAATATCTTGAACATAACCAGCATCGAGGGTTTTAGGAGGGTCCCCATCTCCATGAGTAGCAAGTACACCTATTTTTTGTATTTAGTGTTCCATATCCATAACTAAAGATAGAGAACAACTTAGAACAACAAATAAAAATTACTTAGTGATAAAGCAAACAAGCACACACGAGAATATTCACCCCATGCTATGACTCCCCGGCAACGGCGCACGAAAAAGGTCTTGATAACCCACAAGTATAGGGGATAATTGTAGCCTCTTTCGATAACTAAGAGTGTCGAACCCAACGAGGAGCTAAAGGTAGAACAAGTATTCTCTCAAGTCCTATCTGCCACTGATACGACTCTATGCACGCTTAGTGTTCGCTTCACCTAGAACAAGTATGAAACTGGAAGTACTTTGTAGGTGTGATAGGATAGGTTTGCAAGATAATAAAGAGCACGGAAATAAAAAGTAGGGGATGTTTAGATAAAGAAGCAATAAAGTAAATATAGCGAGTGTGGAAAAGTGCTGGTAGGAGTTGTGAAATTGTCCCTAAGCAATTGACTACGTTACTAGACCGATAGCAAGTTTTATGTGGGAGAGGCATGAGCTAACATACTTTCTCTTCTTGGATCATATGCACTTATGATTGGAACTCTAGCAAGCATCTGCAACTACTAAAGATCATTAAGGTAAAACCCAACCATAGCATTAAAGCATCAAGTCCCCTTTATCCCATACGCCACAACCCCTTACTCGGGTTTATGCTTCTGTCACTCAAGCAACCCACTATAAACGAATCTTGAACGTATGGCAACACCGTATAGTGGGAATCCCTCACGCTTGCGCGACACGGAGGGCACAATAGGATAGCAACATAACGACAAGCAAATTAAACCAATCATAGCAATTCATCAATCACCGGTAGGACAATGAAAATCTACTCAGACATCATAGAATGGCAACACATCATTGGATAATAATATGAAGCATAAAGCACCATGTTCAAGTAGAGGGTATAGCGGGTTGCGGGAGAGTGGACCGCTGAATATAGATGGGGGAAGGTGATGAAGATGTTGGTGAAGATGGCGGAGGTGTTGGTGTAGATCGCGGTGATGATGATGGCCCCCGACAGCGCTCTGGAGCCACCGGAAGCAAGGGGAGAGGGGCCCCCTTCTTCTTCTTCTTCTTCTTCTTCTTCTTCCTTGACCTCCTCCCTAGATGGGAGAAGGGTTTCCCCTCTGGTCCTTGGCTCCCATGGCGTGGGAGGGGCAAGAGCCCCTCCGAGATTGGACCTATCTCCTTGTCTCTCTCTGTTTCTGCGTTCTGGGATTCTGCCCTGCCACCGTTTCTTTTATATCCAGAGATCCGTAACTCCGATTGGATTGAAACCTTCACCCAGATCTTTTTCCAAAAATTAGCTTTCTTGCGTCCAAAGAAGGGCATCAATCACCTTACGAGGGGCGCAGGAGGGTGGGGGGCGCACCCACCTGGAGTGGGCGTGGGCCCCTGTCTCGTGGCCACCTCAAGCACCGTCTCACGTTGATTTTACTTCCCAAAAATCACAAATGTTCCAATAATTCTCCGCCTGCTTTTATCCCGTTTGGACTCTGTTTGATATTGGGTTTCTGCGAAACATAAAACATGCAACAAACATGAACTGGCACTGGGCACTGGATCTGATGAGGACATCAATACAATTGTTACACCCACAGCCCCTGCTGCTATACATACTGGACCAATTACTAGAGCTCGTGCACGCCAACTAAATTACCAGGTACTTTTGTTTCTTGGTAATGATTCTAATGTTCATGAGAATATGATGCTGCCTAAATTGGATACATTTGTTTTGCTTACAAATGAAGGGCCTAGCTTGGAGAAGGATGAACATTGGAGCAAGAACAAGCATGGAGATGATGGCATGCGCAAGGGGAACAAGAACAGAGTTACAAGTGATGATTTCAGGACTTTGAAGCCACCATAATGGGTGCATGAAGCCTTCGACGAAATATACAAGATGCCACTTCATAAATTTCGTCCCGAGGCTATTTTAGGTGCTGCGTCACCTTATCATTGGGCCAGGCCCATGTAATTTTGAAATACATAAGTATAGGCTATTTTTAGAGTCCATATGTGTGGGGAAACAAGAGATAGGGTTGATTCGGACCCCTCCACCAAGGGCCACGAAATTCCCCCCTCTTCCTCCATATATACAGCCCTTAGGGCATCGTTTAGACTTTGGGTTTTGTTTAGATTAAAAGTTTGCCATAGCTGCAACTTCGCGTACTTCGTTTGTGTTCAACGACCAGACAAAGGCGTCACAGAACCCCACCTTGATCAATAAAGCTTTCATCTTATATTCGCAATATCCAGATTGCAATCTCAGTTTCTTGCTTGTTCTTCGTTTGCTCGCAAGAAACATACCCTCGTGGTCAGGTTGATCGTGCTCCGGCGTGGTCAATAACCTCTCGGAGTTGGTTTAGCGATTGCTAAGGCGCGACGTCCTCGCACGTTCGTAGTCGGATCGTCAAAGTCGACTGCCACCAAAGCGATATCCATCATCTCATCGAAAGACGGGACACCTTTGCCTCTATCAAGTGGTATCAGATTTCCAGGTTGCTCGGTGAGATTTTACAGTTTTTCGTAGTTTAGATCGAGTCTGTTCTTCATACCTATAGTCCACGAAAAAGCCACAAAAAAATTATGGTTAGTTCATCATATCCGAACCAATCTGAGCCTTTGCATAATCTTTTTAGGGTTTTGCTTTGTTGAATTTGCGGTTGCATCGTCGTGTCTAGTTGCTGGTCTTAGAGTCTAGTCTTTTAGAGTTTCGATTTCTGGTCATAAGTTGTCACGCCGCCGCCGCACCATCATCATCACCCCTGCCATCTACCACCACCGCTTATCCGCCACCGCTTCGAATCCGTATCCATATACCACCACAGCTGTCATATACCACCACCGCTGCCATCTACCACCATATATCCACCACCAATCCGGGGTCTTGTCATATTAGGTTTGTTTTCGAGATCCATCTAGATTCCGATTCGTGTTTCCTTGCCGGAGTAGGTTTCGAAAAAAAAAGAGTCCGGAAACCACCCTCCATTTAGGCCCAAAATTTTTCGAAAACGCATTTTTCGAAAATATTTCCGGCTATCCTATTTTTAGGTGTTTCTGAGTGTTTTGAGACAGGTGCCATTATAGGAAGTTTTTTTTGACCCGTTTCCAGTTTTTGGGTCCGGGCAGTCGAAAAAAAAAATCGGTCGAAAAAATTTCATGCCCATCCTGTCAGTTTGAGCTAGGAAGAGTTTTGAGACACTCGCCATTATAGTGATTTTTCGCAAAAAAAAAGCAACGCAAAAAAAAGAGCGCAAAAAAAAGAGCGAAAAAAAAAATTCCAGAGTGTGCTTTTCCCTTGTTTACGTGCCGCGCCGTGATTTTGTTGGTGTTCTAGGCTCGCGTCTCTAGCACGGTCTAGCCTAGGACCAGCACAGTACCGTCGTTGAGCGTTTATTCAACTTTGCATCTCTGAATTGATTATTGCTGACCCTTTTTGCTACCGTATTATAAGCCTTCCCAGCTCCACATACATCTACGTCGTGCGTTTGACTCTCCCTGGTAATCGCTCTATCCAAGCTTTGAGAGTTTTTGACTACAACGGTTGCCGATCACCGCCTGCTGCTGGGTAAGAACTGGTAAGAATTTGAGATTTGCTTGACGGATTTGTGACACCCACCACCACCTCTTGTTAGTAGTCTGTAGGATCATATTCTTGTGTGTTTCTATTGCTGCTAACCATGCCAGGATCACAAGCCGACGAGACTGACTGGGAGAACATGATGAATAAGGATTTGCATGATAAATTTCAGCAAATGATGAGTGGGCAGGTGCAAGACGTGCTAAACAGATTTGAAGAGGCCATGGAGAAGATAGATGGCATGGAGAAGACGTTCGAAACAAAGCTCGATAACAAGTTTAATGAATTGCTCGCGCGTCTTCCACCACCACCACCCGCTGCACCTAACGCACCTCTCCAACAACAACAACAACGACTACCTCCACGTCGCGAAATAGACCTCCGCCGAGCGAGCCGTGTTCCTCTTGCGTTTGGCCAAACTGTTGGTGCTGCTGTTGATACTTCTGTGGCTCCTGCTGCTGATGCGGAGGAGGATGATTATGTGGGAGATTACGAGGATGAGGTTGCTCAAAATCAGAACTACGTGCAACCACCAGCACCACCACCAGCAGGTCGACCTCAGGTATATATTCGTAATGGTAGGCCTGCACCACCACCTCAGGTACGAGATGATGTCCATATTCCTAAACTGAAATTGAATATTCCTAGACTATAAGGAGTATACTAATATCACTCGTTTATTCCATCTTGCTTGTAAAGCTGAACGTGAAGTGCAGGATCGACAAGCATTGGCGCGAACTAACTTTTCTGCAAGCCGACTTTCATCATGGACACCGCGTGCATCTTCTACTTCAACTGCACCAGCACCTCAATCAGGTGCCTCCTACAGCCGTGATACAAGAAAACAGGAACAACCACCATTATCTGCCAAGAGCGCACCTGCCGGGCCTGCACAGAGTTCTTCTTCTTCCAGGGCATCAACAGGGCACACAAGTGATATTATTTGTCGTCGTTGTAAGGGAGGAGGTCATTATGCGAGAGAATGCAAATCTCCGCGTGTGATGATTGCTACCGAGGGTGGTGGATATGAGTCCGCTAGTGACTATGATGAGGAGACATTGGCTCTTATTACACGTGAAGAACATTGTGGAGATGATTCTGATCATGAGACGCAATACATGGCTCCTGAAGACGCTGACAGGTATGAATGTTTAGTTGCTCAACGTGTTTTGAGTGTGCAGGTCACACAAGCTGAGCAAAATTAGAGGCACAATTTGTTCCATACCAAGGGAGTTGTGAAGGAACGTTCTGTGCGCGTCATAATAGACGGAGGGAGCTGCAACAACCTGGCTAGCATGGAGATGGTGGAGAAGCTTTCTCTCACCACAAGACCACATCCACATCCTTACTACATCCAATGGTTCAACAACAGCGGCAAGGTTAAGGTAACACGTACTGTTCGTGTGCATTTTAGTATCTCTACATATGCTGATTATGTTGATTGTGATGTGGTACCTATGCAAGCATGTTCCTTATTACTTGGTAGACCATGGCAATTTGATAAAAATTCTGTACACCATGGTAGAAACAATCACTATACTCTTGTTCATAAGGATAAAAATATTAGTTTTCTTCCTATGACTCCTGATTCCATTTTGAAAGATGATATTAATAGAGCTAATAAAGCAAAACAGGAGAAGAATAAGAGTGAAAATCAGATTGTGGCAAAAGAATTTGAGCAACAAATGAAGCCTAATAATAAACCATCTAGTGTTGCTTCTGAAATTAAATTGAAAAGTGCATGTTTATTTGCCACCAAATCTGATATTGATGAGCTAGATTTCAGCAAATCTGTTTGCTATGCTTTTGTGTGCAAAGAGGCATTATTTTCATTCGAGGGCGTGCCTTCCTCTTTGCCTCCTGCTGTCACTAACATTTTGCAGGAGTTCGCTGACGTTTTTCCACAAGACGTGCCACCGGGATTACCGCCTATTCGAGGGATTGAGCATCAGATTGACTTAATTCCCGGTGCTTCACTGCCAAACCGTGCACCATACCATACCAATCCAGAGGAGACGAAGGAGATTATGCGTCAAGTACAAGAGCTTCTCGACAAAGGTTATATACGCGGATCCCTTAGTCCTTGTGCTGTTCCTATTATTCTAGTGCCAAAAAAGGATGGTACATCACATATGTGTGTTGATTGTAGAGGCATTAGTAATATTACTATTCGTTATCGTCATCCTATTCCTAGGCTAGATGATATGCTTGATGAATTGAGTGGCTCTACAATATTCTCCAAAGTTGATTTGCATAGTGGCTACCATCAAATTCGTATGAAATTGGGAGATGAATGGAAAACAACATTTAAAACAAAGTTTGGATTATATGAGTGGTTAGCCATGCCTTTTGGGTTAACTAATGCACCTAGTACTTTCATTAGATTAATGAACAAAGTTTTACTTGTTTTCATTGGACGATTTGTGGTAGTTTACTTTGATGACATATTGATTTATAGCAGATCTTTGGAAGAACATTTGGAACATTTACGTGCTGTTTTTATTGCTCTACGTGATGCACGTTTGTTTGGTAACCTTGGGAAGTGCACCTTTTGCACCGACCGAGTATCTTTTCTTGGCTATGTTGTTACTCCACAGGGAATTGAAGTTGATAAAGCCAAGATTGAAGCTATTGAGAGTTGGCCGCAGCCCAAAACGGTCACACAAGTGAGGAGTTTTCTTGGCCTCGCTGGATTCTATAGGCGTTTTGTGAGAGATTTCAGCACCATTGCTGCACCTCTCAATGAGCTTACAAAGAAAGATGTGCCTTTTCTGTGGGGTACCGCACAGGAAGAAGCCTTCACGGTATTGCAAGATAAGTTGACACATGCTCCTTTACTCCAACTTCCTGATTTTAATAAGACTTTTGAGCTTGAATGTGATGCTAGTGGAATTGGATTAGGAGGTGTGTTATTACAACATGGCAAACCTGTTGCATACTTTTCTGAAAAATTGAGTGGGCCTAGTCTGAATTATTCTACTTACGATAAAGAATTATATGCTCTTGTTCGGACTTTAGAAACATGGCAACATTATTTATGGCCCAAAGAATTTGTTATACATTCTGATCATGAATCTTTGAAACATATTAAAAGTCAAGCTAAACTGAATCGTAGACATGCTAAATGGGTTGAATTTATTGAGACTTTCCCTTATGTCATTGAACACAAGAAGGGAAAAGAAAATGTTATTGCTAATGCATTGTCTCGTCGCTATACTTTGCTTTCACAACTTGACTTCAAAATATTTAATTTGGAGACCATCAAAGATCAATATGTGCATGATGCTGATTTTAAAGATGTAATGCAGAATTGTAAAGAAGGAAGAATGTGGAACAAGTTTGTCGTTAACGATGGATTTGTGTTTCGTGCTAACAAGCTATGCATTCCAGCTAGCTCCGTTCGTCTTTTGTTGTTGCAGGAGGCGCATGGAGGAGGATTAATGGGACACTTTGGCGTGAAGAAGACGGAGGACGTACTTGCTACACATTTCTTTTGGCCAAAGATGAGACGGGATGTTGAGCGTTTTATTGCTCGCTGCACTACATGTCAAAAAGCTAAGTCACGACTCAATCCTCATGGTTTATATATGCCTTTGCCTGTACCTAGTGTTCCTTGGGAGGATATATCTATGGACTTTGTTTTAGGTTTACCTCGAACAAAGAAGGGCAGGGATAGCATATTTGTTGTCGTGGATAGATTCTCGAAAATGGCACACTTTATACCATGTCATAAAAGCGAGGATACTATTAATGTTGCTGATTTGTTCTTTCGTGAAATTATTCGCTTGCATGGTGTGCCAAATACTATTGTTTCAGATCGTGATACTAAATTTCTTAGCCACTTTTGGAGATGTTTATGGGCTAAGTTGGGGACTAAACTGCTTTTTAGTACTACTTGTCACCCCCAAACTGATGGACAAACTGAAGTAGTCAATAGAACGTTGTCTACTATGCTTAGGGCTGTTTTGAAGAATAATAAGAAAATGTGGGAGGAATGCTTGCCTCATATTGAATTTGCTTATAATCGTTCATTGCATTCTACTACTAAGATGTGCCCTTTTGAAGTTGTGTATGGTTTCCTACCTCGTGCACCTATTGATTTGTTGCCTCTTCCATCTTCGGAGAAGGTTAATTTTGATGCTAAACAACGTGCTGAATTGATTTTAAAAATGCATGAGTTAACTAAGGAAAACATTGAGCATATGAATGCTAAATATAAACTTGCTGGAGATAAGGGTAGAAAACATGTTGTGTTTGCACCTGGAGATCTTGTTTGGTTACATTTGCGTAAGGATAGATTTCCTGATTTGCGCAATTCAAAGCTAATGCCACGTGCTGATGGTCCCTTTAAGGTGTTAGAGAAAATAAATGATAATGCATATACACTTGAGCTGCCTGCAGATTTTGGGGTTAGTCCCACTTTTAACATTGCAGATTTGAAGCCTTATTTGGGTGAGGAAGATGAGCTTCCGTCGAGGACGACTTCATTTCAAGAAGGGGAGGATGATGAGGACATCAATACCATTGTTACACCCACAGCCCCTACTGCTACATATACGGGACCAATGACTAGAGCTCGCGCACGCCAATTAAATTATCAGGTACTTTCGTTTCTTGGTAATGATTCTAATGTTCATGAGAATATGATGCTGCCTAAATTGGATACATTTGTTTTGCTTACAAATGAAGGGCCTAGCATGGAGAAGGATGAACATTGGAGCAAGAACAAGCATGGAGATGATGCC
>NW_025229315.1:12758-15719 GCF_018294505.1 Triticum aestivum | reverse complement strand
TGCGCAAGGGGAACAAGAACGGAGTTACAAGTGATGATTTCAGGACTTTGAAGCCACCATAATGGGTGCATGAATCCTTGGACGAAATATACAAGATGCCACTTCATAAATTTCGTCCCGAGGCTATTATAGGTGTTGCGTCACCTTTTTATTGGGCCAGGCCCATGTAATTTCGAAATACATAAGTATAGGCTATTTTTAGAGTCCGTATGTGTGGGGAAACAAGAGATATGGTTGATTTCGGACCCCTCCACCAAGGGCCACGAAATTCCCCTCTCTTCCTCCATATATACAGCCCTTAGGGCACCGTTTAGACTTTGGGTTTTGTTTAGATTAAAAGTTCGCCATAGCTGCAACTTCGCGTACTTCGTTTGTGTTCAACGACCAGACAAAGGCGTCACAGAACCCCACCTTGATCAATAAAGCTTTCATCTTATATTCGCAATATCCAGATTGCAATCTTAGTTTCTTGCTTGTTCTTCGTTTGCTCGCAGGAAACAGACCCTCGTGGTCAGGTTGATCGTGCTCCGGCGTGGTCAATAACCTCTCGGAGTTGGTTTAGCGATTTCTAAGGCGCGACGTCCTCGCACGTTCGTAGTCGGATCGTCAAAGTCGACTTCCACCAAAGCGAAATCCATCATCTCATCGAAAGACGGGACACCTTTGCCTCTACCATTGTGCCAAGTAGAACCTTTGGGAAGACTTGGGTGAAGTCTTTATGATCTTGCTGTAAAAAACAGAAACTTTTGCGCTCACGAGAATAGCTGTCATTTTTTACAGAAGAGTGCTTTTAGGTTGATTGTTTTTGCATATGATTAATAGATAAATTCCTCACGTCCACCAATTTATTTCAGAATTTGTAGAGTTACAGAAGTTTTCAAAAGTTACAGATTGCTATAGACTATACTGTTTTTGACAGATTCTGCTTTTCGTGTGTTGTGCTTATTTTGATGAAACTATGAGTAGTATCGGGGGGTATGAACCATAGAGAAGTTGGAATACAGTAGGTTTAAAACCAATATAAATAAATAATTAGTTCATTACAGTACCTTAAAGTGGTGCTTTATTTTCTTATACTAACGGAGCTCATGAGATTTTCTGTTGAAGTTTTCTGTTGTGAAGTTTTCAAGTTTTTGGTTAAAGTTTTGATGAATTTTGGAATAAGGAGTGGCGAGAGCCTACACTTGGGGATGCCCAAGGCACCCCAAGGTAAAATTAAAGGACAACCAAAAGCCTAATCTTGGGGATGCCCCGGAAGGCATCCCCTCTTTCGTCTTCGTCTATCGGTAACTTTACTTGAGGCTATATTTTTATTCACCACACAATATGTGTTTTGCTTGGAGCGTCTTGTATGATTTGAGTCTTTGCCTTTTAGTTTACCACAGTGATCCTTGCTGTACACACCTTTTGGGAGAGACATGCATGAATCGGAATTTCTTAGAATACTTTATGTGCTTCACTTATATCTTTTGAGCTAGACAATATTGCTCTAGTGCTTTACTTATACCTTTTTAGAGCACGGTGGTGGTTTTATTTTATAGAAATTATTGATCTCTCATGCTTCACTTATATTATTTTGAGAGTCTTTTAGAACAGCATGGTAATTTGCTTTGGTTATAAAATTAGTCCTAATATGATGGCATCCAAGATGGGTATAATAAAAACTTTCATAAAGTGCATTGAATACTATGAGAAGTTTGATTCTTTATACTTGTTTTGAGATATGAAGATGGTGATATTAGAGTCATGCTAGTAGAGTAGTTATGAATTTGACAGATAATTGTGTTAAAGTTTGTGATTCCCGTAGCATGCATGTATGGTGAACCGTTATGTGATGAAGTTGGATCATGATTTATTTATTGATTGTCTTCCTTATGAGTGGCGGTCGGGGACGAGCGATGGTCTTTTCCTACCAATCTATCCCCCTAGGAGCATGTGCGTACTACTTTGTTTCGATAACTAATAATTTTTTGCAATAAGTATGTGAGTTCTTTATGACTAATGTTGAGTCCATGGATTATGAGCACTCTCACCCTTCCACCATTGCTAGCCTCTCTAGTACCGCGCAAATTTCGCCGGTACGATACACTCACCATATACCTTCCTCAAAACAGACACCATACCTACCTATTATGGCATTTCCATAGCCATTCTGAGATATATTGCAATGCAAGTTTCCACCGTTCCATTTAGTAAGACACGCTCCATCATTGTCATATTGCCTTGCATGATCATGTAGTTGACATTTTATTTGTGGCAAAGCCACCGTTCATAATTTTTCATACATGTCACTCTTGAATCATTGCACATCCTGGTACACCGCCGGAGGCATTCACATAGAGTCATATTTTGTTCTAAGTATTGAGTTGTAAGTAAATAAAAGTGCGACGATCTTCATTATTAGAGCATTGTCCCAGTGAGGAAAGGATGATGGAGACTATGATTCCCCCACAAGTCGGGATGAGACTCCGGACGAATAATAATAATAATAATATATAAAAAAGAAAAATAGGACATAAAAAAAGAGAAAAGGCCCAAAGAAGAAAAATGAGAGAAAAAGAGAGAAGGGGCAATGCTACTATCCTTTTTCCACACTTGTGCTTCAAAGTAGCACCATGATATTCATGATAGAGAGTCTCCTATGTTGTTACTTTCATATACTAGTGGGAATTTTTCATTGTAGAACTTGGCTTGTATATTCCAATGATGGGCTTCCTCAAAAGTGCCCTAGGTCTTCGTGAGCAAGCAAGTTGGATGCACACCCACTTAGTTTCTTTTGTTGAGCTTTCATACACTTATAGCTCTAGTGCATCTGTTGCATGACAATCCCTACTCACTCACATTGTTATCTATTGATGGGCATCTCCATAGCCCATTGATACGCCTAGTTGATGTGATATTATCTTCTCCTTTTTGTCTTCTCCACAACCACCATTCTATTCCTCCTATAGTGCTATGTCC
>NW_025229315.1:10380-11233 GCF_018294505.1 Triticum aestivum | reverse complement strand
TGAGTAGTTTACCATAGACCTTTGGGTCCATAGTTATTAGCTAGATGGCTTCGTCTCTCTCTTTGATTCTCAATACAAAGTTCCCCTCGATGTTCTTGGAGATCTATTCAATGTAATACTCTTTTGCGGTGTGTTTGCTGAGATCCGATGAATTGTGGATTTATGAACAAGATTATCTATGAATATTATTTGGTTCTTCTCTGAATTCTTATATGCATGATTTGATATCTTTGCAAGTCTGTTTGAATTATCGGTTTAGTTTGGCCTACTAGATTGATCTTTCTTGCCATGGGAGAAGTGCTTAGCTTTGGGCTCAATCTTGCGGTGTCCTTTCCCAGTACCAGTAGGGGAAGCAAGGCAACAATTGTACTGTTGCCATTGAGGATAAAAAGATGGGGTTTATATCATATTGCTTGAGTTTATCCCTCTACATCATGTCATCTTGCCTAATGCGTTACTCCGTTCTTATGAACTTAATACTCTCGATGCATGCTGGATAGCGGTCGATGTGTGGAGTAATAGTAGTAGATGCAGAATCATTTCGGTCTACTTGACACGGACGTGATGCCTATGTTCATGATCATTGCCTTAGATGTCTTCATAATTATGCGTTTTCTATCAATTGCTCGGCAGTAATTTGTTCACCCCTGATAGAGGCAAAGGTGTCCCGTCTTTCAATGAGATGATGGATATCGCTTTGGTGGCAGTCGACTTTGACGATCCGACTACGAACGTGCGAGGACGTCGCGCCTTAGCAATCGCTAAACCAACTCCGAGAGGTTATTGACCACACCGGAGCACGATCAACCTGACCACGAGGGTCTGTTTCCTGCGAGCAAACGAAGAACAAGCA
>NW_025229315.1:6942-8449 GCF_018294505.1 Triticum aestivum | reverse complement strand
TTGATAGAGGCAAAGGTGTCCCGTCTTTCGATGAGATGATGGATATCGCTTTGGTGGCAGTCGACTTTGACGATCTGATGAGGACATGACTACCTTGGATACGACCAAAAATATTGCATACATGCATATTTGTCAGGTGATTTCTAATGCAAACTATTCAATAGTCTATTTATGTTATCCAGAACAAAAATACTTCACACACTTTTGTGTTTTGTCTAATTGCAGGTGTATGGGACATTTGTACAATCCACATATGAAGATAAGGGAAAAGGAGATGTTTAGGTTGTGTTCAAAAAGTCCTCTCACGTCACTTTTGGGCCAAGAGAAGATAGAGTCCAAGTCTCTCACGTTCTGGATTCAGATTCGGACTGCACAGACATACCTGACTCAAAACGCCAACAACTTTTTCATACGGACTCCGAATTGGGTGATTCTTTTTTTGTTCGAAACTAGATTTCGTGCTCTTTCCATCCCAATTGGATTCACCTTCAAATTCGTCCGGAGCGTTGAGTTACGGACGAAACAATCTGACATTGCAGCAGAATTCGAGTCAAACTACAAGCCCAAAGGTGTTGCATCATCTCCACTTGGGCCCATGAGCCTTGTACGACCTAGGGTTAGTTTTAGGCTGCCTTGGGACGTCCTCCCACCTCCTTGGCCGCCACCCCTTGCTCCTATATAAGTAGATCCATCTAGTAGCTTTTTGCTTGGGATTTGTTTAGTTAAAAGTTAGCCATTGCAACTTCGTGTACTTCGTTTGTGTCCAACGACCAGACCAAGACCACTTCCGGATCCCCACCATTATCAATACTTCGTATATATTTTCAATATTCAGATTACTTTATCATATTCTTGCTCGTTCTACGATTGCTTGCAGGAATAGACCTTCGTGATCAGGCTGACCGTGCTTCCAGCATCGTCAGTAACCTCAGGAGATTGGTTTAGCGATTGCTAAGGCGCAACGTCGTGCATGTTCGTAGTCGGATCGTCAAAGTCGTCTCCACCAAATCGATAGTTATCATCTCATCGAAAGATCGGGACCCTCGCCTGTATCAAGTGGTATCAGTTTTCAGGTTGCTCGGTGAGAATTTCCAGTTTTCCTAGATTAGATTTATTTTCTTACCTATTGTCCAAGAAAAATCCACAAAAAAAGAGTTAGATCTATTCATCCTTTGTCCAAGCCAGCCCAAGCCTTTGCAATTTTCTTTTCATTGCTTGCATAGTTGAATTATCGGTTGCATCGTCGTGTCGAGCTGCTGGTCTTAGTGTCTAGGTCGTTTAGAGTTTCGAGTTCTGTTCACATTAGTCACATCGCCGCTGCATCGTTATCCCTTCCGCTGTCCACCACCCATCCATCAATTTCCTCCACGTGCTACCCACCGTTCATTGTCATAATCATAGTTGAGATCGTTCCCATCTTCGCTTGATCCAATCTACATCTTATCTAGTTTGTTTTGAAAAGAAAAAGATAGAGAAAAAAAACGAGAGAAAAAAAAGTAAAAAAAAA
>NW_025229315.1:0-5798 GCF_018294505.1 Triticum aestivum | reverse complement strand
TGTTGATTTGAGCACACCACCTATTTTAGAGACTCTTGTTACTGTCATGAATGCGTCATGTGATCAAACAACTGAAATATCAACAATTTTGAGTGCACCCATTGAATTAACTGTTGATGCAAAAGAACCAATGTTTAATCATTTTGATATGACCTCTAATCTTGATGATGATTCTGTGTCCAATGACTTATTGCATGTTTGCTTATTTAAGCATGTTGTAGCATGTAAATTTGATGCAAGTATGGTTTATTCATCGAAGTTAGGATGGTTTAATGATGAACATTGCCAATCTTTTGAAGTGAATAAGAGCTTCACTTATATGTGCAAACTGAGTTGCAATATTTTCATGCCTTCTACTTCTTGTGATAATTTTTTGGCTTTAGATTTTATGAACAATGAAAGTTACTCATGTATACATGTGACATATGTGCAAAAATCAAAGGAAGTTAAAATGGATGACATATACATATACAACATGTACACCTTGTCTCTTTTGTTAGCCACATTTCAGATTAAGCAATGCCGAGGACGGCTTTGTTTTCAAAAAGGGGAGGATGATGAGGACATGACTACCTTGGATACGACCAAAAATATTGCATACATGCATATTTGTCAGGTGATTTCTAATGCAAACTATTCAATAGTCTATTTATGTTATCCAGAACAAAAATACTTCACACACTTTTGTGTTTTGTCTAATTGCAGGTGTATGGGACATTTGTACAATCCACATATGAAGATAAGGGAAAAGGAGATGTTTATGTTGTGTTCAAAAAGTCCTCTCACGTCACTTTTGGGCCAAGAGAAGATAGAGTCCAAGTCTCTCACGTTCTGGATTCAGATTCGGACTGCACAGACATACCTGACTCAAAACGCCAACAACTTTATCATACGGACTCCGAATTGGGTGATTCTTTTTTTGTTCGAAACTAGATTTCGTGCTCTTTCCATCCCAATTGGATTCACCTTCAAATTCGTCCGGAGCGTTGAGTTACAGACGAAACAATCTGACGTTGCAGCAGAATTCGAGTCAAACTACAAGCTCAAAGGTGTTGCATCATCTCCACTTGGGCCCATGAGCCTTCTACGACCTAGGGTTAGTTTTAGGCTGCCTTGGGACGTCCTCCCACCTCCTTGGCCGCCACCCCTTGCTCCTATATAAGTAGATCCATCTAGTAGCTTTTTGCTTGGGATTTGTTTAGTTAAAAGTTAGCCATTGCAACTTCGTGTACTTCGTTTGTGTCCAACGACCAGACCAAGACCGCTTCCGGATCCCCACCATTATCAATACTTCGTATATATTTGCAATATTCAGATTGCTTTATCATATTCTTGCTCGTTCTTCGATTGTTTGCAGGAATAGTCCTTCGTGGTCAGGCTGACCGTGCTTCCAGCATCGTCAGTAACCTCAGGAGATTGGTTTAGCGATTGCTAAGGTGCAACGTCGTGCACGTTCGTAGTCGCATCGTCAAAGTCGTCTCCACCAAATCGATAGTTATCATCTCATCGAAAGATCGGGACCCTCGCCTCTATCACGATTCGACTACGAACGTGCGAGGACGTCGCGCCTTAGCAATCGCTAAACCAGCTTCGAGAGGTTATTGACCACGCCGGAGCACGATCAACCTGACCACGAGGGTCTGTTTCCTGCGAGCAAACGAAGAACAAGCAAGAAACTGAGATTGTAATCTGGATATTGCGAATATAAGATGAAAGCTTTATTGATCAAGGTGGGGTTCTGTGACGCCTTTGTCTGGTCGTTGAACACAAATGAAGTACGCGAAGTTGCAGCTATGGCGAAATTTTAATCTAAACAAAACCCCCCAAAGTCTAAACGGTGCCCTAAGGGCTGTATATATGGAGGAAGAGAGGGGGAATTTCGTGGCCCTTGGTGGAGGGGTCCGAAATCAACCCTATCTCTTGTTTCCCCACACATACGGACTCGAAAAATAGCCTATACTTATGTATTTCGAAATTACATGGGCGTGGCCCAATAAAAAGGTGGCGCAGCACCTATAATAGCCTCGGGACGAAATTTATGAAGTGGCATCTTGTATATTTCGTCCAAGGCTTCATGCACCCATTATGGTGGCTTCAAAGTCCTGAAATCATCACTTGTAACTCCGTTCTTGTTCCCCTTGCGCATGGCATCATCTCCATGCTTGTTCTTGCTCCAATGTTCATCCTTCTCCAAGCTAGGCCCTGATAATTTAATTGGCGTGCGCGAGCTCTAGTAATTGGTCCCGTATATGTAGGAGTAGGGGCTGTGGGTGTAACAATGGTATTGATGTCCTCATCACTTAGACGAATAAGAGTGAAAATCTGATTGTGGCAAAAGAATTTGAGCAACAAATGAAGCCTAATAATAAACAATCTAGTGTTGCTTCTGAAATTAAATTGAGAAGTGCATGTTTATTTGCCACCAAATCTGATATTGATGAGCTAGATTTCAGCAAATCTGTTTGCTATGCTTTTGTGTGCAAAGAGGCATTATTTTCATTCGAGGACGTGCCTTCCTCTTTGCCTCCTGCTGTCACTAACATTTTGCAGGAGTTCGCTGACGTTTTTCCACAAGACGTGCCACTGGGATTACCGCCTATTCGAGGGATTGAGCATCAGATTGACTTAATTCCCGGTGCTTCACTGCCAAACCGTGCACCGTACCGTACCAATCCAGAGGAGACGAAGGAGATTATGCATCAAGTACAATAGCTTCTCGACAAAGGTTATATACGTGAATCCCTTAGTCCTTGTGCTGTTCCTATTATTCTAGTGCTGAAAAAGGATGGTACATCACGTATGTGTGTTGATTGTAGAGGCATTAATAATATTACTATTCGTTATCGTCATCCTATTCTTAGGCTAGATGATATGCTTGATGAATTGAGTGGCTCTACAATATTCTCCAAAGTTGATTTGCGTAGTGGCTACCATCAAATTCGTATGAAATTGGGAGATGAATGGAAAACAGCATTTAAAACTAAGTTTGGATTATATGAGTGGTTAGTCATGCCTTTTGGGTTAACTAATGCACCTAGTACTTTCATGAGATTAATGAACGAAGTTTTACGTGCTTTCGTTGGACGATTTGTGGTAGTTTACTTTGATGACATATTGATTTATAGCAGATCTTTGGAAGAACATTTGGAACATTTACGTGCTGTTTTTATTGCTCTACGTGATGCATGTTTGTTTGGTAACCTTGGGAAGTGCACCTTTTGCACCGACCGAGTATCTTTTCTTGGCTATGTTGTTACTCCACAGGTATTTGAAGTTGATAAAGTCAAGATTGAAGCTATTGAGAGTTGGCCGCAGCCCAAAACGGTCACACAAGTGAGGAGTTTTCTTGGCCTCGCTGGATTCTATAGGCGTTTTGTGAGAGATTTCAGCACCTTTGCTGCACCTCTCAATGAGCTTACAAAGAAAGATGTGCCTTTTCTTTGGGGTACCGCACAGGAAGAAGCCTTCACGGTATTGAAAGATAAGTTGACACATGCTCCTTTACTCCAACTTCCTGATTTTAATAAGACTTTTGAGCTTGAATGTGATGCTAGTGGAATTGGATTAGGAGGTGTGTTATTACAAGATGGCAAACCTGTTGCATACTTTTCTGAAAAATTGAGTGGGCCTAGTCTGAATTATTCTACTTATGATAAAGAATTATATGCTCTTGTTCGGACTTTAGAAACATGGCAACATTATTTATGGCCCAAAGAATTTGTTATACATTCTGATCATGAATCTTTGAAACATATTAAAAGTCAAGCTAAACTGAATCGTAGACATGCTAAATGGGTTGAATTCATTTAGACTGTCCCTTATGTCATTAAACACAAGAAGGGAAAAGAAAATGTTATTGTTGATGCATTGTCTCGTCGCTATACTATGCTTTCACAACTTGACTTCAAAATATTTGGTTTGGAGACCATCAAAGATCAATATGTGCATGATGCTGATTTTAAAGATGTAATGCACAATTGTAAAGAAGGAAGAATGTGGAACAAGTTTGTTGTTAACGATGGATTTGTGTTTCGTGCTAACAAGCTATGCATTCCAGCTAGCTCCGTTCGTCTTCTGTTGTTGCAGGAGGCGCATGGCGGAGGATTAATGGGACACTTTGGCGTGAAGAAGACGGAGGACATACTTGCTACACATTTCTTTTGGCCAAAGATGAGACGGGATGTTGAGTGTTTTATTGCTCGCTGCACTACATGTCAAAAAGCTAAGTCACGACTCAATCCTCATGGTTTATATATGCCTTTGCCTGTACCTAGTGTTCCTTGGGAGGATATATCTATGGACTTTGATGAGGACACCAATACAATTGTTACACCCACAGCCCCTGCTGCTATACATACTAGACCAATTACTAGAGCTCATGCACGCCAACTAAATTACCAGGTACTTTCGTTTCTTGGTAATGATTCTAATGTTCATGAGAATATGATGCTGCCTAAATTGGATACATTTGTTTTGCTTACAAATGAAGGGCCTAGCTTGGAGAAGGATGAACATTGGAGCAAGAACAAGCATGGAGATGATGGCATGCGCAAGGGGAACAAGAACGGAGTTACAAGTGATGATTTCAGGACTTTGAAGCCACCATAATGGGTGCATGAAGCCTTGGACGAAATATACAAGATGCCACTTCATAAATCTCGTCCCGAGGCTATTTTAGGTGCTGCGTCACCTTATTATTGGGCCAGGCCCAAGTAATTTCGAAATACATGAGTATAGGCTATTTTTAGAGTCCGTATGTGTGGGGAAACAAGAGATAGGGTTGATTTCAGACCCCTCCACCAAGGGCCACGAAATTCCCCCCTCTTCCTCCATATATACAGCCCTTAGGGCATCGTTTAGACTTTGGGTTTTGTTTAGATTAAAAGTTCGCCATAGCTGCAACTTCGCGTACTTCGTTTGTGTTCAACGACCAGACAAAGGCGTCACAGAACCCCACCTTGATCAACAAAGCTTTCATCTTATATTCGCAATATCCAGATTGCAATCTTAGTTTCTTGCTTGTTCTTCGTTTGCTCGCAAGAAACATACCCTCGTGGTCAGGTTGATCGTGCTCCGGCGTGGTCAATAACCTCTCGGAGTTGGTTTAGCGATTGCTAAGGCGCGACGTCCTTGCACGTTCATAGTCGGGTCGTCAAAGTCGACTTCCACCAAAGCGATATCCATCATCTCATCGAAAGACGGGACACCTTTGCCTCTATCAAGTGGTATCAGATTTCTAGGTTGCTCGGTGAGATTTTACTGTTTTTCGTAGTTTAGATCGAGTCTGTTCTTCATACCTATAGTCCACGAAAAAGCCACAAAAAAATTAGGGTTAGTTCATCATATCCGAACCAATCTGAGCCTTTGCATAATCTTTTTAGGGTTTTGCTTTGTTGAATTTGCGGTTGCATCGTCGTGTCTAGTTGTTGGTCTTAGAGTCTAGTCTTTTAGAGTTTCGAGTTCTGGTCATAAGTTGTCACGCCGCCGCCGCACCATCATCATCGCCCCTGCCATCTACCACCACCGCTTATCCGCCACCGCTCCGAATCCGTATCCATATACCACCACCAATCCGTGCCCATATACCACCACCGATCCATATCCATATACTACCACCGCTACCACCACCGCTGCCATATACCACCACCATATATCCACCACCAATCCGAGTTCCTTGCTTATTAGGTTTGTTTTCGGGATCCATCTAGATTCCGATTCGTGTTTCCTTGCCGGAGTAGGTTTCGGAAAAAAAAAGAGTCGGGAAACCACGCTCCGTTTAGGCCCAAAATTTTTCGAAA
>NW_025229314.1:22951-24728 GCF_018294505.1 Triticum aestivum | reverse complement strand
CTCGATGCAGGGAGTAGGATTTTATGAAGTTAAATATTGAGAATATATTATTTTATTTGTGCACTAAAAATTGAAAGCAAATATGATTACATTTTCAAATATAAGAATTTTGCAAACATATTTGTGTCTTCGGTATGTTTAATTTGTTATTGATATTTTAATATATGTGTTTTTCTTTATTCTTTACTTGCTAATTATGCATGTCATACTAACTATAATTTGATGATCAACTGCATTCTCCAAGTTATATTTGTATCTTTTGGCTGAAATTTTTTGTCATGTTGCTTAGTTTTCTCTATAAATAAAAATTTAGTAGTTCCCATTATTTTCGTGTAGGCATCAGTTAATTTGCCAAAGGTATGCAAGATTGGCATATTTATTTAGTGAGTTTGTACTGAAATTGATTTTTGCTTTTTATATAGTATAGATATCCATAAAGTCTCTGTTGGTAGTTATTTTCTTCCATAGACGTGGACAACAATACCAAGGGTGGACACTTTGAGAGCAAAATATAAGCCACGCGTGGTATATTTTCGCTATCATACCAGTCCCTTTTTCTTATTACCAAAAAAGAACCCTTGATATATTTTGGCTCAATATATGAGACACGTGCACTCACAGTAGCAAGGTGCATGTAGAAAATGTCATTTTTTGATCGTCCCACCAATTCTTCACTTTCCCATTATGGTCTTCTTAACTTCTCCGTCTTCTTTCCCCTACTCGTACTTTCACATATTGAGATTTTTCATCTTCGCTGATCCCTTTTCTCTTTGGTCGTTTATAGGCGCCGGTGCGCCGGCCGAAAGTTTCGGCCGGTCTAGCCCGGCCGTTCGATTTGAGCCACGCGACCGTTGGATCCAAGCGGAAAAAAAAACCGAATCGCCCCCAGCTCTCTTCTTCCTCAGGGAGTTGGTTGGATCCGCATGTCCCGTTCGGGGGAGCGCGGCGCCGCGCCTCCTGTCCCCTCCGATGGTCGTCGGTGCCCACCCTCACCGGTCTTCCTCGTCGCCGCCGGACCCCGCCCTCGCCGGCTGTCCTCGTTGCCGGTCCCCGCCCTCGCCGGCTGTCCTCATCGCCAGTTGTCATGCAACAACTTCACCTGTGTTGCAGCAGCTCTTAACGGCGACGGTTGTAGCTCGGCCGCCGCCCCTCGCCATTGATGCTCGCTGCAGGAAATTATGTCGACGGCGGCCGTCAGTCAATCAACGCCGTTTTGAACGGATGTAGCAAAAAACTTCATCCGTAGTAGCAAAATAAACTACGGTTGCAGCAAAAATCAAACACCGTCGCTGTCTTTCGTGAGGTCGCAACTCCGTCTTACATGGATGTAGCATAAAACTTCACCGGTAGAAGCAAAATTCTACTATGGTTGCAGCAAAAATCAAACACCATCGCCGTCTTTCGCGAGGTCGCAACTCCGCCTTACATGGATGTAGCAAAAACTTCAGCGGTAGTAGCAAAATTCTACTATGGTTGCAACAAAAATCGTCGTTGTCATCATCGTGAGGTCGCAGCTCCGCCTGATGGATGTAGCAAAAAAACTTCGCCAGTAGTAACAAAAGCCAACTGCGGTTGCAGCTTCCCCTTGTTGTGCAGTTCAATTGAAGCTTTTCTGTCTATGGTTGAAGCTTTTTTCAATAGCTGTTGAAGCTGTTTTAGGTGATGGTTGCAAACACTAGTATACGCTGGGTGCATCCAGCCATGGCGGCAGGCAGCCATAGCGGCCAGCGAGGGAGCGCCTGGCCGCCGGCGATGGAGGTCGTGGTCGCCCAGTCGC
>NW_025229314.1:19017-20341 GCF_018294505.1 Triticum aestivum | reverse complement strand
TGGTAATGACAATGGTGGGTAATTTATTTCACTTAAAACAGATCTAATGGTTGTAAATGTTTAATCTATAAAATAGATGGTTGGATGTTTCTAATTATTGTGGAATTTTTTCCTTTTTCATTGGTAACGAAACGTTTTTTCCTGGTAATGACAATGGTGGGTAATTTATTTCACTTAAAACAGATCTAATGGTTGTAAATGTTTAATCTATAAAATAGATGGTTGGATGTTTCTAATTATTGTGGAATTTTTTAGACAATTTCTCTTTTTTCTGGGAGCCCGTCAATCACTTTTTACATATAATAGATAGATTCCTTGATATTTGCCATGTTAAAAATGATTTGATATTTTTTTTTAACAGTGAGCGCCTTGACGGCAGAATTGATCATGGATGCAACATTTTCCGGTGTGCTAGAAACTTGGAAGAAGACCATTCTGTTGTACTCATTCCATTTGTGCGAGACGAAGTACGCCGGCTTGGTCCTATTTTCCTTGGAAGGCACAGACATAGAGCAAGGAGCCTATGGCGTATCAATCGCAGCCCAGACCGGCTGGAGATGAATAAAATTTGGCGCCTTCGGCGCTTTCCCGTTCAAAAAGAAGAGACCGGCTTCATCGGAAAAAATTTAGAAAAGACCGGCTTCACCCAAAAAAAAAGAAAAAAGAAAAGAAAAGACCGGCTGGAGCAGACAGGCGTCTAAACATCACAAGCAAAAGGGAAGTGGGCAGCAAGATGGAAAGCAGTTTTGATCTTGAGGTTGAAAAGGGAGTATTTGTAATAATGAGCCTGACCGGAGAGAGGATTGGAGGGAATTGATAGATAGTTTTACTTTTTTTCCAAAAGAAGGATGGCCCATGGCCTCTGCATCTTCTGAGCGATGCATACAACCATTTTATTAATTATTTACAAATACCTTACGAAGTAATACACCAATAAGTCTCAAGTCATCATCTTGACAATATTTGTCGCTACTCCTGTCCAGTTGATGAAGGGATACTGACACTACTACGTAGACAAAACCAGCTCTCCAAGCGCATGTTAGCAGTAGCGCGTGATTTCCCGCCCAGCGTTGCTGTTAATGGGCCACGCTCTCGGCCCCTTTAGCTATAGCGCTGCCCCCCTCCCCCATGCTGCTGCTAAGCCCACCTCTGCTTCCTCTCCCCGCGCCCCTCTCTCTCAGTCACTCACAATCACGCTCACACTCTGCCTCAATCCCCACTCCGGCCGCCGCCCCACCTACGCGCAGGCCGTCCACCCCGCCGGCCACCCTCCTCTGCGCCGACCTTCCTCCCCCGACGGCCACCCTCCCCCGCGCCGGCCCTC
>NW_025229314.1:14703-18535 GCF_018294505.1 Triticum aestivum | reverse complement strand
GGCCCTCCTCCTCCAGCGAGAGGTACTCCTCCCTCCTTCCTCCTCCTCCCTCCCTCCCTAATTATAGTTATTAGAGAGTAGATATTTTGAACCCTATCTAGTTGAAAAAATGTAGGTTCTTAGAATAATGTAGGTTATGATCGAACCCTAGCTAGGACAAATTAGGTAGTATGAACCCTAGGTTTTTAAATTAGCTAGGTTTTTAAATTAGGACAAAAATTTAGCTAGGTTTTTAAATTAGGACTGAAATTTATCTAGGTTAATAGAATTTAGGTGTTTTAGGTGTATTTAACAGAATTCTAGGTGTTTTAGTTATTTTAGGTGTAGTTAACATAATTCTAGGTATTTTTATTTAGTTAAAGCAATTGTTGTTATTTTTTTAGTTAAAGCATTTTTTCCTATTATATGCAAATTTGCAGTGGACATGGCGTATTTTGAACATGTTACATTTTGGACATGTCATATTTTTCCAAGTGGCCTATGTTTTGCCAGAATGTCGATTCATTTACGCTATGGAAAATTTCAGGCGCTCGATATGTCCTCCTTTTAGCAAAGGTCATGCAAAATTTTGCTAAGTCTTTATTAATTTTGTTTTTATAATTAAGCATTTGTTCTCGACGTCGATGATGTCTGGCCCGCATCCTCGTTGTCGACTCGGCGGAGGAGGCTTTCTTGATTATAGGGGCCATGTCCGGGACTAGGCTCCGCCGGGCTGGTACTGGGAGGTGCTACCTTCCGGGGCGCGCAGCTTGGTAAGGAGGCAGCCCATCATCGACCCGGACCTTCTTTGGTGGCAGTCGTGTGGGCCAGTGACGGTGGGGAGGCCTTCGTCCACCACGGAGGTGATATGTCACCGTGTCAGCGGGGAGGATGAGCACGTCCATCGCTACATGGTTGCGTTGGAGGGCAGGTTTGACAGTACCTGCATGGTTCTCCTGGGATCTCACTGGAGCTATAATCCTGTGATGGTTCCTTCTCTTTGGGTGTCCATCGCCCACGCCAATACCCGTCGTTCGCTAGGGTTCTAGTTGTATTAGTGATGTTATATGTATGATACTATTCGAGATGTATTAATGATAATATTCGACGATGTACTGACGCAAGAGATGATTTAGTTTTCTTATTGAATGCATGCTAATTTGAATACAAATTCGTTTTATGATTTAGTTTTGCTTATTGCATGCACGTCTGTTTCAACTATGAACATAGAAATGTCTGACGATGATAGCGAAAGGGAATTCGGTATGTGCGAATACTGCGAAGAAGACCACGGCCTTTGTGACAGGCCTCACCTAGTTGGTGGGAGGCACTTCAGCATCAAGCTGGATGAGAACTTCGAAGTGCATACAGTAAATCACAACGACAAGTCTTTTTTCGTAATTAAGCATGACTGCTGCTTCTTTTGCTTCAACTTATAATTTATATATTTTTACTATTCTACTAGCGTATCCCCTGCCATGCAAGAATATATGTATTGGATAAGGTTGGTTTCAGTACTATGGAAACTACGGAGGTAAAAAGAGTTAACTTGAGGACCGAGCATGGTTATAGCTTTCTTGAAAAATTATACAATACAAACACCTACACCCATTTTGAATGCAAACAATGGAGAGCACTATGCAAGGCCTATGCATTTGAGCCTGATACGCTTATCACCTTTGATATTCGTCCGAAAGATGATATTGAAGATAATATCAACATCTGGGTCGATGTGCAGACGCCTCTAATTATACCATTATGTAAGTTTCTCAACCATATTTATGTCTTGGATATTTTTTATTCAAAAATAGTTGACAACTAATTTCTATTGACAACTTATTTCCATTCAAGCAAACATGTCCGGCGCTTGATAGACATGACCTACTACTGTCCCGGGGCTGAACTAAAGTGCGAGGAGACAAGTTATTATGTTTCATGGCTTGAGGATCTTCATACCGTCAAGACAAATTATTTTCCTAAACTTGAAAATCTTAGTACTCAAAACGTGCGACCAATAGTGTTTGTACTGAACTACGGTCACATCTATTTAGGAAAGATGGTAAGGTTTTTACTATTTGTCCCCAGTTCATCTTTTGCATACATTATTTTTTAAGTTAAACTTCATTGCTAAGTATGTTACTATGATGTTCTTAAACAACGACTCCCGATGATAGTTGTGCGTCAGTGGATCGAGGCTAAATGTCGCAAGTTCATGGTTAGCATACGGCCAAGACATCCAACATTGCACATGAGCGCATTCAGGATTTGTAGAAGCGAGCAAGTCTTAATAGTCAAACACTGGCCAAGCCTTCCGTTGCCATCCGCGGCCTCTTTGCCGTCCGTTTTCTTGTGGCTGACGGCAAAGACCTTCTTTGCCGTCAGCCAGCAAACGACAAAGAGTTGGCGGACGGCAAATAAGCTAATTCCAGTAGTGTGGAACAAAATTATGAAGGATCACAGAGAAGTACTAGGGGACAGTAATCAGAAGCGCAACCCACAATTAGGAGACAGGTTCATCTGCATGCTTCTATATTATGAATCAGGAGCGCTTCACATGTTCTATGCTATTTTACCTGAGAGAGAGCAATAGGAGTGATTAGCTAGCTAGAATGAGTTTCAAGATGATGATGTGCTACACTATGTAGCTATGATGATTAGAGAATATTGGTGGTAATGACTAGCTCTGATGATTATTATCTAGCATTGGTGGTAGTTTTCCCTTACTTGCAACTCCTATGCTGAATTAGAGGGTATGTTGATGCTACTACTAATCATTGTTGTGAAGCAAATGCATCTAAATTTCAATCCATGAATACTGCATTTGATTTTTTTAATTTCTAATTAGTTAGTTGTAGTGTGGGGTGGAAATGTAGCGCTACTAGTACATACGAT
Organism: Triticum aestivum; assembly: GCF_018294505.1. Lineage (NCBI taxonomy): Eukaryota > Viridiplantae > Streptophyta > Magnoliopsida > Poales > Poaceae > Triticum > Triticum aestivum. Next base: position 15,664 of record NW_025229314.1, on the reverse strand, counting down.
AGTAGTAACGTTAGAGGAGAAACCAGTGCTACTAGTACTTAGAATATCTGCAGCGTGGGGTAGAAAACGCGCTACTGCTAAAATTTAGCTGTAGAGCCGTAACAGTAGCGCGGGCACCCACGCTATTGATATGCAAAAAACCTACGCTACTGGTAAGGTTTTTCCTAGTAGTGTGATAGTCCAAGTTGAATACCAAAACAGATCTTGCACCAAAACCTAACATCTAAAGCTGGAGGCTCCAACAAAGCAGCTTGCCGAGTCTGGGGCTCACAACGGCCCGGCACACTCTCAGAGTCCACCGCCATCCTCAAATACGGATCCATCTTCAGAGCAGGTACTGACGCATGGACCATGCCAAACCTGTCGTTGACGCCAAGCTAGATTGTATGGAGAGGGGATTGTCAGCAACCTGGGCCTCGCTGAGCCACAACCACTACCCATCCCACGAGAAAGACATGGACTACATATACAAGAGAGGCAGCCACACACAATTTGGCTCGGAGGGATGGAAAGATTTCGGCCTCGGCTGGCTCTCGCTCTCTACTGATCATCTTCCTCCCCTGTTCCCTCCATGGACTCCATTAGATATAGGTCCCATTTCCTCCTCAAATGACTTGTAACATCTGGATCATTGCTAGTTGAGCCAATATATACTGTATTGCTAACAGAAAACCGGCTCATGCGGCCATTACTGACGTGTAGATGTTCACAACTATGACTGCACAAGTGAGCATGACAGGTTGGTTGATACTATCGCTAGTAGTGTGAAGAAAGAGTATTGAGTTTAGACCACAGGTTGCTCACACGGATGTTGGCACGACAATAGACATTCCTACTCTCAGCTGCCACAGCCCACAAGTGCGCGTGATCAGAATGATATCCATGGCAATTTGCTGCTATACACGGTTCAACTCCCTTTCTTTGGACGTTGAACATCGTCGTGCATAATCCCCCCCCCCCC
>NW_025229314.1:12963-14622 GCF_018294505.1 Triticum aestivum | reverse complement strand
GTGCGAGTAGAACACCACCATCATAAAGTCTAGGCTGCTTCTTGACTCCATGAAAAAATGACTTTCATTGATGAGCTGTTTTAACATGGTCCCTCTTACCTCCTCAGCCTGCAAGAACCGTGCATGCCATGTGGCCGATCTGGTCTCCAAGGAATGAACTGTGTTTTCAGGGAACAGGCTGGACTGGCATGACTACGCTGTGGCGACTGGCAAGAAGTGGTGATGTACATTGGAAGATTGCCCGTACTCTCTAGGGATGCTAATTCATCACATGGATATAGTCTCGTATGTGAGTGCTGGCTCTATGCCTTGCGATCACTGGAAACAACCGTGTGCCATAAACGGTGCTCTTCTAAGGTGTGTCCAGGCATGGCTCGAAGCGCAAGATCACCAACGTGGAGGATCAGTCTAGCATCGGGCCAAGTGGTGCTCACGGTCTAGGCTTGTTGTCCTGAAATGGCATGTTAATGTTACGTGCTCTATTACCAATCTAAGCTACTCTTTAGACCGGTGCTACAGTCCAGCTAGCACTCTTATATTTTCCTGTAACATAGTCAGCTTCTGTTCCTGGTTCCTCTCATCCCTATCATGGCAATACTAGAACTTCAATTATCGCGTCCTAGGTTGCTGACAAGGGAAAAAGCAAGGCAACTTCCTCTTATATCATGAGCTAGTATGAATTGCATGATGTACCACGCAAGGAAAATGAGCTAGCACTCAATTATCCCGCTGTCACTGTCCGGCGCATGGAGGTTTTCCCGGAAGAGGGAGAGGGAACGAGGAGTGGGCTGAGGTCATCTCGGATGACGTATGACCCGATGTGGACGATGTAGGAGCAGTTTCGTACAATCTCTAATGATGCAAGAAAAAGATGTTCTGTTAGGGCCTCTGTTTTCATGGGACGGGTAAACTTTTGTGTCATTTTTCTACGAGGTATGCGTCAGTTAGACACTCTGGAAGATATGCTTGGCTCATCTTTGGCCACTTCGGTTACAACTTAGGCACAATCTAGAGATTGTTTTTTTATCGACGGAGACGTGCTCCCAGCTGTGCTTTTGTACTCTGCTAGATCGATTAATTTCATAATCAACTAATATACAGGGTCAATTGAGTCAATGGACTTTATGGAGTTTACGTGATATAAGTCGAGTTTCCTTTCTATTAAGCTATGAAACAAACCGATATAGCGAGATTCAATGTGATTTGGCGTGTTATTATGAAATAACTGCGGAGACTGACCAGGGACAAGGACCACCCTTCTCCTAGGTAGTCTCTACCTGTTCTATTGTTCCACCACAAAGAATCAATCCGAGGGCTGTTGGGGGCGAAGCCCACCACTACCTGGATGGAACCGCCTGTCCTTTCAGCCCCCACATTCAAACAGTATCATGAATATTACAGTATTGTACAGTATATCCGTGATCATCGCTCGAATAGATCACGGCCCGAGAGTATAGCATGGCAAACAGACAAGGATGTAGGACCACTGATTAGACTCTTGCATACATATACTAATCATATAGGATAACAGGTAAAGTATCAAAACAAGTTTAATAAAAACAGGTTATGCAACAAAATAAGGTCTCTAGATAAACCAGTAATAGTATCACGACTCTACTGCAAACAATAGAGAGAAGGAATAGGCGATGTCAGAATGAT
>NW_025229314.1:11659-12827 GCF_018294505.1 Triticum aestivum | reverse complement strand
ATAAATAATGGAGCAATCAAATGCAACACAATGCATGTCATGGCAATGTGTGATGATGATATGCTCTAATGCATCCCTAAACATTTAATAGAAGTCTGACAATGTTTTCCAAGTTCCAGGTATTATTTCGGTATATTGATCCAGGGGCAAAATATCCAGGTTCATTATGTTAGAGGGGTGTCGCGGGTATGTGGACGGCATAATCGGATTCGTTATATTTTTCTGAGCAACCTTCATACATAAATTATTTTCATCTTACTTATGGTTTACTTTCTATTATTTTTCAAAGATCAAATGAATTTTTGAAATTACTGGATTTAATCTAATTCAAAATTATATTAAATGTAAATGCTATGTGCACAGAGAAAGTGTATATAGTAGTGTGCATAAGAGGATGACAGTGGGCCCAGTTGACTGCTTAGTCAGCTGTCAACTATGGACCAGTTGACTGGTCAATTGACTGAGGTTAATCCAGTTTAGATAATTAGTTTACTTAGTCGTGTGGGCCCCATATGTTAGTGGGGTTGGGGGTAGTTAGTGGCTAATTAGCCAACTAACAGCATGTGCCCACATGCCAGTTGTCCAGGGTGTGGTTTCGACTGCGCGCGCTGGCGCAACAAGCCGGTGACCAACAGGGGCGGCGGCGACGGCCAGACTTGGGCGGAAACGCGCTAGGGCGGCCATTTGACGTGCGGCTAGTCAGGAGAGCATGCGGGCAGTGCCTCACATTGACTGGTGGCGGTGGCTTGGCTGGGGACGACCTAGAATGACGACGACAACAACGAGTAGTGGCAGCCAGAGGTGGAGCTCAACGGAAACGGGTGCTGGGGGCACGGCAAGACGACCGGACATGTTCGTTGGGATCAAGTGGAAGTGCTTAGCGCAAGGCGTCCTCGGGCGCCGAGCTTCAACGGCAGTAGATGTTGGAATAAGCCACGTCGCATGGTGTGGTTGGACTCGTCGGGCGCGTCGGATGCGCGTGGAACGGGCAGGATGCACTGGTGGTGTCGGGCTCGTCGGGCGCGTCGGGTGCACGCGGGACGGGCGGGACGCAGCGGAAGTGTGATGTATGTGTGTGCATGGCGGTGTGTGGCCGTGTCAAGTTCGTAGGTGCGTGTGTGTGTGAGCCCGTGTGCGTGCGTGTGTTGGAGTTAGAGGGTGTTTGTTT
>NW_025229314.1:10033-11617 GCF_018294505.1 Triticum aestivum | reverse complement strand
GGTCCAATCGCCGCCGCCGCCCCGCCTCTCGCCCCGTCGCCGCCCGTCGCCGCCCCGCCTCTCGCCACGTCGTCGCCCCGTCGCCGCCCCACCTTAGTTCGTTCGGCTTTGGTTCGCCGCCCCGCCTCGGTTCGTTCTGCCTCGGTTCGTTGCAGCGGTGCCTCCAATCGCCGGACAGGCCCTCTCCCGAGCCTCGTTGCAGCGGTGCAACATGGACTTATAAATCCCTGTAAACAAACAGGTAGGGACTCGGGACTTATAAGTCCCTGTGAACAAACAGGTAGGGGCTTATGACTTATAAGTTGAGACTTAAAAAAATCCTAGGACTTATGAAACAAACAAGGCCTTAGTTGGCTTGACTCGTGCATGTGGCGTGGAGGAGCTGTGCATGCACCATGCAGTTGCAAGGCCGTTGCGATCAGATGGATCGAGCCGCGTCCAGCGCATTTGTGCGTTTGCGTGAGGCAGAGCGGATCGCATGCAGCAGCCAGTAGTTCGTGCGTGCGTGGGCGTTAGAAGTGTGGGCGCTACGTCGCTGCCGAGGGCTACAAAGCCGTTTGTAATCATGTTTGTAGTGAGGTAGTTGGAGCTGAGCCAACGGGTTGAAACAAAGAAATAGTAAGCCGTACGTGCGGCTGGGTTCTTTGTGTACTTGTGTTTTGCTCTTTCTTCTTCTACCTCCGTCCAAAGCTAGTCTAGAGCTGCAACAACAGTAGACGCAGAGGCAACATGGCTGGCAGAGCCAGGCTTCGGCTCCAATGGATTCTATGGCCAGACCACACAATCGATAAGGGGGATAGGGTAAACATGCGCAGCTCACCGAGGGAGCTCACGGTGGCTCGTTAAGTGGATGGGAGCGCAGTATGGCGTCGGAGTCGAGGAAGATGTCCGACGGTGTTTCGAGCAGGAAGACGGTGCGATCCGATGATGTGGTGGCTCCGGTCTTGAGCTCATGGTCGAGGAAGAGGAAGCGGGCAACGGGCGATCTCCTGGAAACGTCGGGGCGGAGAGATGCGGCCGGTGGCTACGCGGGCTAGCAAGCAACAACTATGGTTGTGGCTGCCATGGCCAAGGAGGAAGCATCTGCGCGCAGGGAGGGGGAAAAAGATCTAGGCGTTGTCCAAGGCATCTGCGGTGGAGTCCTTATCCACCCCCGATCACGTGTAGCGGTGCGATGCCGTGGTGGTTCGGTGGGGAGAGGCGCGGGACCGTGCGGTCGGTCGGTCGCTTGCTGGGAGGCCTAAGTGTACAGTAGCATCTTTTCTTTTTTTCACATTCCTTTCTTTCTCTTCTGGTTTGCCTTTATTTTAATAGCAAGTGACTTTTGTTGCAGATGAAATTTGTCCCATAAATAATAGGGAATATATTGAGTTAGCACGCCGAGTTCCAAAATATTTTCAATAGTTTAATTATTGATTGTAATTGAAATGGACCAACTAAATGTTGCTATTGCAATTTTAAATAGGTTAATGGCATTTGAAATATTCAAATAATGTCTTTTTATGCATGACAATTACTTAGAGACTATTTGCAATGTTATGAACATTTTTGTTTTTATGTTTGAAGAAACAATAAATTGACATG
>NW_025229314.1:7097-7656 GCF_018294505.1 Triticum aestivum | reverse complement strand
CGCCATTTTCGGCGGCGCAGCATCGCTGCAGTCGAGAAGACCGGTCACTTGTGGCCCACTTAGTGCAGACATCACATGCATCTTCTAGAGGAGGCAATTCCCCCTCGCGAGCTTCCTTTGTTGGTGTAGTACCGAGGTTGAGGGCGACGGCACTTGAGCTCATAGCCATGGCGATTGAAGGTTTTCGGATTTATATGTTTGCTAGATGATAGGGAAGAGACAAGCTCTTTATACCACGTAAGATTGATGTGGAAGCGTTTCTACTCCTTTGTAGAGGAGCCACATCAGGTTTTATTGATCGATGAGAGAAGCCCTGTCATGCCTTACAAGCAATGCCAGATCACGGCTACAGAAGATAATAAGAGAGGTTTAAGGGAGTAGATATAGGTAGATCGGAGTTGAGATTACATGCGTACATGACTCTAAGTCTAACACTTGTGATCAATTCGTGGGTATGACAAACAGGGCATAGCAAGTAGTTTATCCGCACTGGATGCTTCCACGATCTGCTTGCCTGTCATGACCTTCTGTTACTAAAAGGTCAACCCTGCTCTAAATA
>NW_025229314.1:0-4192 GCF_018294505.1 Triticum aestivum | reverse complement strand
AGTTTGATACCAGGAAACGAGAGCAAGGTCAGTGGCAAGCGACAAATACTATTACAGAGCCATCTCCAAATAATATACGTAAAGTTTTGCACGCCTCCACATCGGTAGTTATGGAAGACAAAGAAACAGCTACAGCCTAGGACAGGATGAAATGGCCAGACGTTTCTCTCCAGTCAAAAGCTGCGCAGGACTAGTAGGACAAATCCGTTCCAACAGCTTCCCACTCCTCTTTTGTGTCTAGAGGTGGGCGTTGTACCCGCACCTGATATTTCTTTGCGTTTTCAACTTGTGATTTAAGGAGATACATGAGTAAATAAAGAGCAAGAGCTAGCCTAAAACACAGCCGAGTAGAGGATTGCTTCAAGTCCAAGAGTGGTTTATTTGAACAACCATTTATTCTTGATCCCTCTCATTCCCATTAGCAAGATTCTCTACTTGCCAACTTCCGCCCGATTCACTCTACCATATATCTACTTCTATAGAAGGGCTGGTGTAGAAAGGCACAACTACGAATGACACGCTCTCGGCCACCTGCTCCCTTTTATCTCCGGCGCGGTCCTTCTTGAATGCACTACCAAGTTGTACAGTTCCACAGGTTGTTAAGTGGGCACATCATAGTTGCATTTATAGGCATATGGTAGGCTGCATGATTACACTGTATGAACTACGGGAGCAATTGTTAATTAGACTGTTCTTAGTCTAATATAGTTGACACCATAACTCACAAAACCAAATATTTCTGGTTCAACAAGCGTCAAGTTGCCGATGCATACATGGTAACCAATGGCTGTATGTATGTTTTGCTAACCGTTATGGCATCATGCATCTTTTTGATGCAGAGGACGGGGGAAATCCTCCTTTTCAAAAAAAATTAAAGAAGCCAATTTCATACTACATATAATCAAGTCTTCGGGTCGGGGTGTCCCCCATGGCTGGTTGCTCAAAAAGTTAAGCGTGATCGAGCACCTGGTTGTCAAAGAAAGGATATAGAGTTATAGACAAACCCTGATCCATCAATTAATTGACCAATGAAATGAGAGAATAGAAATTAGAAAGGATCCATGCAAATTCAAATGAGTGTTGCCCGGAACCATGATAGGCCACATGCCCATCCCATAGCCGGGAACGGGAACGGTGCCACGTCCCCTGTACCGGGAACTTCGACCCGGATCGAGGGTCGGGGTCGACACACAGGGAACGACGCGATTCGTGGAACGCGACCCCGGAAACGTAGGTTTGCAACTTCGATTTAGCGAATACTGGATCTCGACCCAATTTGCCAAGGAATGGAAGGCCTGCTGAATGGGATCGAAACTTAACTGCAGTCCATGTCATGAGCCTTCCGCCGTCGACCCAAACGATGCGTGCCGGAGGCTGCTGTGGACGTGCCGACGCGGTGCCCGGCGGCGGCGGCAGCGGCTGGTGTCGCCGTGCGGACTGCAGATGCGGTGCTCGGCGGCAGACTGCGGAAGCAGTGCTCGACGGCCGGACGGCGCCGGCAGCTGGCGTGGACCTGCGGATGCAGTGCCCGCTTCCCGCTGCCCATCCTCTTGATTGAAGTTTGGGAATCATACGGGGCAAATTATGTGGAGTAGATTACTTCCTGCTGTCAAAACTTTCAGCAGGATATTTTCACACTTTCCCTCCCTCCTCGTCACCTTCCAAAAAGGAAAATGTGCTCCCCTTAAAACAAGCGCTTCCATAAAAGAAAATGTAATTTCTATATATTTTCTGAAAGATGGATAATTTAATGAGGGTTGCGTTCCTCGACCCGCTATATCGTTCCCGAGTCATCGTTCCCAAATTACTTGGGCCACGTTCCACTTATCGATCGGTTCGCTCGAAAGATGTATACCCACATCGTTCCCTAATATTGGCTACTATTGGCCACCTGGCGATCCTCGACCCACGTTCCCATCGTCCTGGGAACTTGGCAACTATGGCCCGTCCTATGGCAGGCCCATCGCACGATGATCAAATTATTTGCGCTCACTGACAACTCTAGGGCCATAGCAGGCCGGAATGCACTAAACGAATTTGCTATCGGGCTTGCAATCATTGGGGAACATTGCTTGTGATTCCTTATCAAAGATAAATGTTGTGTATCGCTAAAAAAATGTTGCATTTGCGCTAAAAGAAAAAGATAAATGCCGTGAGATTAGTGTCTCATTCTGATAATGGTCGTACTCCAATATCTTCAATTAATTGCAATCACGGGCAAGCTAAACCTCTGGCTATATCCGCGCCCTCTCAAGTGTCCGCACCCATCAGAGCTCTCATTTGACATCTTTTTTTTTTGATATATTTGACGTCTCTTTGTCCAGCGGTGTCGAACGCTTCACATTTATTCTCACCACGTCGTTATCCAACTCATTGCCCTCCTCCCAAAATTGTAACATTTCGGCATCCACTACCCTTTATAGATACATTCTATTTTGATTGTGCACCTTTTATTCCACCAAATATCATGCTATTGAAGAAGAGGGACGGCCACCATGCAATGGTGTCGTAGGCAGATTCATTTAGAAGCCACATGTACTTTCATTCATCTCTATATCTCCCAGTGCTTAAATCTTTTAAGTAATAAAGCGTCCCTTTTTAAAAAATCTCTATATCTCCTTTTCTTATGTACTTTGATACTGCTACCAGAGTCACTTCTAACAATTATGGCCTAGGTGTTCGGTTTTAGTGATGATTCTTCTAATATCCTTGGTGTAGCCATTGAATTTTTTAGTTGGATTAGAGTGGTGTAACCATGATATTAGCCAACTAAGTTTTAATTAATCTCAATCATCTAGCACAAGGAAGAAAAATACCGTCTTTGATATTTTCTAAGGAGGGGGCGTACCGCGAGAAGCACCCCTCATTGCAAAAAAAAAAGGAATCCTCACTGCAAAAAAAAAACTATATGTAGCTCCATGATTGCACGATCTGAAAAAAGGAGTTCCTTGTTTCACAAGAGATCACTACACTTTAATCTGTTTTCTCGTAGTCCTCCTACTATGGTACACCCAAGGTTTTGGTTAACGGTCGAAATTTTGAGATTTCCCATGGTTATCGTGAATTTTCGTGCCCCTCGGTAAATCCCCATACAGAGCAAAAAATACCAGTTTTTTGAATTTAAACGCTCGATTTATAATAAAGTTCGTAGGATCTAATTAATGCCAAGAGAGTTGGTTCTGACGTGTTGGTAGCAACCTAGTTCCTGTTTTGAGAGGTCTCTGGTTCGAATGTTCGTTCATTCACTTATTTGAATTCAAAATTCAATTAAAAAATTTGTTCAAAATATTCTCGGTATTTGTTGGTAACCATGGTAACCACGTTTACCAGTCCCCTCGGTAAAATTGCCTCATTCGGTAACCAAAACCTTGGGTACACCACAAATTCTATGTTTCAATCTGTAGCTGCCACATCACAATCTAACAGATGTTCGTCTACAAATGGATGCATGTGTCCGAATGGTTACTGACAGATACTTGCGGCACACTGTAGGGTGTTGTCTATTTCGTAAGAGAACCTGATCTAACCACAAGTTGTGATAACATCTATCATAGTCATTATTTAGAACCATATGTATGTATCCAACTGTTAAAGGTTAAATCTCTTCTCCATTCCCCTCTTTCTAAATAGCTAGTTCTAGACTTTGCCTACTCCATCCTGGCTAGAGTTGTTTCTATGGAAGGGTGTGAGAAGTGATAAGGGAAAGCAAGGGCCAGCTTTTCTTCAATGCACCGGAGCAATGGCAGTTGATATCCTTTTATAACTTCTGATTCCGAGTATGTACTTTTCTTTGTTTGCTGTCATACAACTTAAACTAATACAATGGTTTTTTGTGGGTTCTCTAATGCACCGACATGAGCAGAAATTCGGTTGGTAGAACAGTGAATGACTCTTTCATAGTAAATTCACTCCGCAGTAGTTCTTTAGCTAATAGAAGGGCTGCCCATACTACAATGTGCATGTGTTCTACCTCTCTTCAGTGCAACTAGTCGATCAGGAACCAAATCATGCTCGTGAATTTTGTGGCCCTATGTAAATGGAGGAAAATAGTGATCACCAGCAGTCATGCAGAGAAGATTTGTTGAAGTGGGGACTTGGATATTCTAGTGCTTCAACATCAATCTTGTTTGACATATACAAATACCCACCCTAGATTTTGGTAAGATTTAATTTAATTTGAGTATGAATATGA
>NW_025229313.1:24012-24743 GCF_018294505.1 Triticum aestivum | reverse complement strand
TGAATGGTGCATTTTGAACACACAAAAAGTCAGGAGTTCAAATAAGTTTTAAAAAAATGAAATCCCTTTGTAACAGACGAGTTTCCGTATGAAATCCTGATACTTCGAAAGAGATTGTCCGTTTTGTACACGAAGTGCATCCAGTTTTTGCCGTAACCCTCTCAACTTTCTCGCACATGCTATGTGGATGAAATGATGATACCATGCCAACTTTCAACCTTTTAAGAGTTCATTTGAAATGCTTTTCAATTTTATGGTCTTATAGCTCAAAATAATTAGTAAATGCATGAAAAATAACAATGAAGTCAGAAAGGATTGAAAAATGATGATGTGGCTTTGAATGGTGCATTTTGAACACACAAAAAGTCAGGAGTTCAAATAAATTTTAAAAAATGAAATCCCTTTGTAACAGACGAGTTTCCGTATGAAATCCTGATACTTTGAAAGAGATTGTCCGTTTTGTACACGAAGTGCATCCAGTTTTGGCCGTAACCCTCTCAACTTTCTTGCACATGCTATGTGGATGAAATGATGATACCATGCCAACTTTCAACCTTTTAATAGTTCATTTGAAATGCTTTTCAATTTTAGGGTCTTATAGCACAAAATAATTAGTAAATGCATGAAAAATAACAAATGAAGTCAGAACGGATTGAAAAATGATGATGTGGCTTTGAATGGTGCATTTTGAACACACAAAAAGTCAGGAGTTCAAATAAGTTTTGAAAATT
>NW_025229313.1:23263-24002 GCF_018294505.1 Triticum aestivum | reverse complement strand
AAGTCAGAACGGATTGAAAAATGATGATGTGGCTTTGAATGATGCATTTTGAACAAACAAAAAGTCAGGAGTTCAAATAAGTTTTGGAAATTGAAATCCCTTTGTAACAGACGAGTTTCCTTATGAAATCCTGATACTTTGAAAGAGATTGTCCGTTTTGTACACGAAGTGCATCCAGTTTTTGCCGTAACCCTCTCAACATTCTTGCACATGCTATGTGGATGAAATGATGATACCATGCCAACTTTCAACCTTTTCAGAGTTCATTTGAAATGCTTTTCAATTTTAGGGTCTTATAGCTCAAAATAATTAATAAATGCATGAAAAATAACAAATGAAGTCAGAAAGGATTGAAAAATGATGATGTGGCTTTGAATGGTGCATTTTGAACACACAAAAAGTCAGGAGTTCAAATAAGTTTTAAAAAATGAAATCCCTTTGTAACAGACGAGTTTCCGTATGAAATCCTCATACTTTGAAAGAGATTGTCCATTTTGTACACGAAGTGCATCCAGTTTTTGCCGTAATCCTCTCAACTTTCTCTCATATGCTATGTGGATGAAATGATGATACCATGCCAACTTACAACCTTTTAAGAGTTCATTTGAAATGCTTTTCAATCTTAGGGTCTTATAGCTCAAAATAATTAGTAAATGCATGAAAAATAACAAATGAAGTCAGAACGGATTGAAAAATGATGATGTGGCTTTGAATGGTGCATTTTGAACATGCAAAATGT
>NW_025229313.1:16501-18509 GCF_018294505.1 Triticum aestivum | reverse complement strand
TGAATGGTGCATTTTGAACACACAAAAAGTCAGGAGTTCAAATAAGTTTAAAAAAATGAAATCCCTTTGTAACAGACGAGTTTCCGTATGAAATCCTGATACTTTGAAAGAGATTGTCCGTTTTGTACACGTAGTGCATCCAGTTTTTGCCGTAACCCTCTCAACTTTCTCCCACATGCTATGTGGATGAAATGATGATACCATGCCAACTTTCAACCTTTTCAGAGTTCATTTGAAATGCTTTTCAATTTTAGGGTCTTATAGCTCAAAATAATTAGTAAATGCAGGAAAAATAACAAATGAAGTCAGAAAGGATTGAAAAATGATGATGTGGCTTTGAATGGTGCATTTTGAACACACAAAAAGTCAGGAGTTCAAATAAGTTTTAAAAAATGAAATCCGTTTGTAACAGACGAGTTTCCGTATGAAATCCTGATACTTTGAAAGAGATTGTCCGTTTTGTACACGAAGTGCATCCAGTTTTTGCCGTAACCCTCTCAACTTTCTTGCACATGCTATGTGGATGAAATGATGATAGAATGCCAACTTTCAACCTTTTAAGAGTTCATTTGAAATGCTTTTCAATCTTAGGGTCTTATAGCTCAAAATAATTAGTAAATGCATGAAAAATAACAAATGAAGTCAGAACGGATTGAAAAATGATGATGTGGCTTTGAATGGTGCATTTTGAACATGCAAAATGTCAGGATTCAAATAAGTTTTGAAAATTGAAATCCCTTTGTAACAGACGAGTTTCCGTATGAAATCGTGATTCTTTGAAAGAGATTGTCCGTTTTGTACACGAAGTGCATCCAGTTTTTGCCGAGTAAGAAATAGCATTAGATACTGGTCAAACAGCAGACCCGAGCATATGGAGGACAAGTGGAAAGTGGATTCCAGGTTCGAGAGGTTCCTCCTCCGTCTGCCTCGGCTCCAAGGCCTGCTAGCACTACAAAAAGCTCCGGTCTTAACGCCCCTACGGAAGCTGTGCAGCCTTCTGGAAGAGAGACGACGTAGGCTGAAAAAAAGTAAACAGAAAACCACCCCTTAAACTCATTTGCTTCTTGCACATGCTATGTGGATGAAATGATGATACCATGCCAACTTTCAACCTTTTAAGAGTTCATTTGAAATGCTTTTCAATTTTAGGGTCTTATAGCTCAAAATAATTAGTAAATGCATGAAAAATAACAAATGAAGTCAGAACGGATTGAAAAATGATGATGTGGCTTTGAATGGTGCATTTTGAACACACAAAAAGTCAGGAGTTCAAATAAGTTTAAAAAATGAAATCCCTTTGTAACAGACGAGTTTCCGTATGAAATCCTGATACTTTGAAAGAGATTGTCCGTTTTGTACACGAAGTGCATCCAGTTTTTGCCGTAACCCTCTCAACTTTCTTGCACATGCTATGTGGATGGAATGATGATACCATGCCAACTTTCAACCTTTTCAGAGTTCATTTGAAATGCTTTTCAATTTTAGGGTCTTATAGCTCAAAATAATTAGTAAATGCATGAAAAATAACAAATGAAGTCAGAACGGATTGAAAAATGATGATGTGGATTTGAATGGTGAGTTTTGAACACACAAAAGTCAGGAGTTCAAATAAGTTTAAAAAAATGAAATCCCTTTGTAACAGATGAGTTTTCGTCCGAAATCCTGATACTTTGAAAGAGATTGTCCGTTTTGTACACGAAGTGCATCCAGTTTTTGCCGTAACCCTCTCAACTTTCTTGCACATGCTATGTGGATGAAATGATGATACCATGCCAACTTTCAACCTTTTAAGAGTTCATTTGAAATGCTTTTCAATCTTAGGGTCTTATAGCACAAAATAATTAGTAAATGCATGAAAAATAACAAATGAAGTCAGAACGGATCGAAAAATGATGATGTGGCTTTGAATGGTGCATTTTGAACACACAAAAAGTCAGGAGTTCAAATAAGTTTTGAAAATTGAAATCCCTTTGTAACAGACGAGTTTCCGTATGAAATCCTGATACTT
>NW_025229313.1:9168-10412 GCF_018294505.1 Triticum aestivum | reverse complement strand
GTGGATGAAATGATGATACCATGCCAACTTTCAACCTTTTCAGAGTTCATTTGAAATGCTTTTCAATTTTAGGGTCTTATAGCTCAAAATAATTAGTAAATGCATCAAAAATAACAAATGATGTCAGAAAGGATTGAAAAATGATGATGTGGCTTTGAATGGTGCATTTTGAACACACAAAAAGTCAGGAGTTCAAATAAGTTTTAAAAAATGAAATCCCTTTGTAATAGACGAGTTTCCGTATGAAATCCTGATACTTTGAAACAGATTGTCCGTTTTGTACACGAAGTGCATCCAGTTTTTGCCGTAATCCTCTCAACTTTCTTGCACATGCTATGTGGGTGAAATAATGATACCATGCCAACTTTCAACCCTTTTAAGAGTTCATTTGAAATGCTTTTCAATCTTAGGGTCTTATAGCTCAAAATAATTAGTAAATGCATGAAAAATAACAAATGAAGTCAGAACGGATTGAAAAATGATGATGTGGCTTTGAATGGTGCATTTTGAACATGCAAAATGTCAGGAGTTCAATTAAGTTTTGAAAATTGAAATCCCTTTGTAACAGACGAGTTTCCGTATGAAATCGTGATTCTTTGAAAGAGATTGTCCGTTTTGTACACGAAGTGCACCCAGTTTTTGCCGTAACCCTCTCAACTTTCTTGCACATGCTATGTGGATGAAATGATGATACCATGCCAACTTTCAACCTTTTAAGAGTTCATTTGAAATGCTTTTCAATTTTAGGGTCTTATAGCTCAAAATAATTAGTAAATGCATGAAAAATAACTAATGAAGTCAGAAAGGATTGAAAAATGATGATGTAGCTTTGAATGGTGCATTTTGAACACACAAAAAGTCAGGAGTTCAAATAAGTTCTAAAAAATTAAATCCCTGTGTAACAGACGACTTTCCGTATGAAATCCAGATACTTTGAAAGAGATTGTCCGTTTTGTACACGAAGTGCATCCAGTTTTTGCCGTAACCCTCTCAACTTTCTCGCACATGCTATGTGGATGAAATGATGATACCATGCCAACTTTCAACCTTTTCAGAGTTCATTTGAAATGCTTTTCAATTTTAGGGTCTTATAGCTCAAAATAATTAGTAAATGCAGGAAAAATAACAAATGAAGTCAGAAAGGATTGAAAAATGATGATGTGGCTTTGAATGGTGCATTTTGAACACACAAAAAGTCAGGAGTTCAAATAAGTTTAAAAAAATGAAATCCGTTTGTAGCAGAC
>NW_025229313.1:6626-8069 GCF_018294505.1 Triticum aestivum | reverse complement strand
ATTTTGAACACACAAAAATTCAGGAGTTCAAATAAGTTTTAAAAAATGAAATCCCTTTGTGACAGACGAGTTTTCGTATGAAATCCTGATACTTTGAAAGAGATTGTCCGTTTTGTACACGAAGTGCATCCAGTTTTTGCCGTAACCCTCTCAACTTTCTTGCACATGCTATGTGGATGAAATGATGATACCATGCCAACTTTCAACCTTTTCAGAGTTCATTTGAAATGCTTTTCAATTTTAGGGTCTTATAGCTCAAAATAATTAGTAAATGCATGAAAAATAACAAATGAAGTCAGAAAGGATTGAAAAATGATGATGTGGCTTTGAATGGTGCATTTTCAACACACAAAAAGTCAGGAGTTCAAATAAGTTTAAAAAAATGAAATCCCTTTGTAACAGACGCGTTTCCGGATGAAATCCTGATACTTTGAAAGAGATTGTCCGTTTTGTACACGAAGTGCATCCAGTTTTTTCCGTAACCCTCTCAACTTTCTTGCACATGCTATGTGGATGAAATTATGATACCATGCCAACTTTCAACATTTTCAGAGTTCATTTGAAATGCTTTTCAATTTTAGGGTCATATAGATCAAAATAATTAGTAAATGCATGAAAAATAGCAAATGAAGTCAGAAAGGATTGAAAAATGATGATGTGGCTTTGAATGGTGCATTTTGAACACACAAAAGTCAGGAGTTCAAATAAGTTTAAAAAAATGAAATCCCTTTGTAACAGACGAGTTTCCGTATGAAATCCTGATACTTTGAAAGAGATTGTCCATTTTGTACACGAAGTGCATCCAGTTTTTGCCGTAACCCTCTCAACTTTCTTGCACATGCTATGTGGATGAAATGATGATACCATGCCAACTTTCAACCGTTTAAGAGTTTATTTGAAATGCTTTTCAATCTTAGGGTCTTATAGCTCAAAATAATTAGTAAATGCATGAAAAATAACAAATGAAGTTAGAACAGATTGAAAAATGATGATGTGGCTTTGAATGGTGCATTTTGAACACGCAAAAGATCAGGAGTTCAAATAAGTTTTGAAAATTGAAATCCCTTTGTAACAGACGAGTTTCCGTATGAAATCGTGATACTTTGAAAGAGATTGTCCGTTTTGTACACGAAGTGCATCGAGTTTTTGCCGTAACCCTCTCAACTTTCTTGCACATGCTATGTGGATGATATAATGATACCATGCCAACTTTCAACCTTTTAAGAGTTCATTTGAAATGCTTTTCAATTTTAGGGTCTTATAGCTCAAAATAATTAGCAAATGCATGAAAAATAACAAATGAATTCAGAAAGGATTGAAAATGATGATGTGGCTTTGAATGGTGCATTTTGAACACACAAAAAGTCAGGAGTTCAAATAAGTTTTGAAAATTGAAATCCCTTTGTAACAGACGAGTTTCCTTATGAAATCCTGATACTTTGA
>NW_025229313.1:0-864 GCF_018294505.1 Triticum aestivum | reverse complement strand
TTTTCAATCTTAGGGATTTATAGCTCAAAATAATTAGTAAATGCATGAAAAATAACAAATGAAGCCACAACGGATTGAAAACTGATGATGTGGCTTTGAATGGTGCATTTTGAACACGCAAAATGTCAGGAGTTCAAATAAGTTTTGAAAATTGAAATCCCTTTGTAAATGACGAGTTTCCGTATGAAATCGTGATACTTTGAAACAGATTGTCCGTTTTGTACACGAAGTGCATCCAGTTTTTGCCGTAACCCTCTCAACTTTCTTGCACATGCTATGTGGATGAAATGATGATACGATGCCAACTTTCCACCTTTTAAGAGTTCATTTGAAATGCTTTTCAATTTTAGGGTCTTATAGCTCAAAATAATTAGTAAATGCATGAAAAATAACAAATGAATTCAGAAAGGATTGAAAATGATGATGTGGCTTTGAATGGTGCATTTTGAACACACAAAAAGTCAGGAGTTCAAATAAGTTTTGAAAATTGAAATCCCTTTGTAACAGACGAGTTTCCTTATGAAATCCTGATACTTTGAAAGAGATTGTCCGTTTTGTACATGAAGTGCATCCAGTTTTTGCCGTAACCCTCTCAACTTTCTTGCACATGCTATGTGGATGAAATGATGATACCATGCCAACTTTCAACCTTTTCAGAGTTCATTTGAAATGCTTTTCAATTTTAGGGTCTTATAGCTCAAAATAATTAGTAAATGCATGAAAAATAACAAATGAAGTCAGAAAGGATTGAAAAATGATGATGTGGCTTTGAATGGTGCATTTTGAACACACAAAAAGTCAGGAGTTCAAATAAGTTTTAAAAAATGAAATCCCTTTGTAACAGACGAGTTTCCGTATGAAATC
>NW_025229312.1:22688-24777 GCF_018294505.1 Triticum aestivum | reverse complement strand
GTAAATGCATGAAAAATAACAAATGAAGTCAGAAATGGTTGAAAATTGAAGATGCGGCTTTGAATGGTGCATTTTGAGCACAGAAAAACTATGGAGTTCACATAAGTTCAAAAAAATTGAAATCCCATTGTAACAGACAAGGATCCGTATGAAACCCTGATACTTCGAAAGAGATTTTCCGTTTTGTACACGAAGTGCATCCAGTTTTTGCCGTAACCCTCTCTACATTCTTGCACATGCTATGTGGGTAAAATAATGATACCATGCCAACTTTCAACCTTTTCAGAGTTCATTTGAAATGCTTTTCAATTTCAGGGTCTTATAGCTCAAAATAATCAGTAAATGCATGAAAAATAACAAATGAAGTCAGAAAGGGTTGAAAATTGATGATGTGGCTTTGAATGGTGCATTTTGAGCACAGAAAAACTATGGAGTTAAAATAAGTTCAACAAAATGAAACCCCTTTGTAACAGATGAGTTTCCGTATGAAACCTTGATACTTCGAAGGAGATTGTCCGTTTTGTACACGAAGTGCATCCAGTTTTTACCGTAACCCTCTCTACTTTCTTGCACATGATATGTGGGTCAAATGATGATACCATGCCAACTTTCAACCTTTTAAGAGTTCATTTGAAATGCTTTCCAATTTCAGGGTCTTATAGCTCAAAATAATCAGTAAATACATGAAAATAACAAATGAAGACAGAAAGGGTTGAAAATTGATGATGCGGCTTTGAATGGTGCATTTTGAGCACAGAAAAACTATGGAGTTCAAATAAGTTCAAAAAAATTGAAATCCCATTGTAACAGACAAGGATCCGTATGAAACACTGATACTTCGAAAGAGATTGTCCGTTTTGTACACGAAGTGCATCCAGTTTTTGCCGTAACCCTCTCTACTTTCTTGCACATGCTATGTGGGTCAAATGATGATACCATGCCAACTTTCAACCTTTTCAGAGTTCATTTGAAATGATGATACTTCTTGCACATTCTATGTGGGTCAAATGATGATACCGTGCCAACTTTCAACATTTTCAGAGTTCATTTGAAATGCTTTTCAATTTCAGGGTCTTATAGCTCAAAATAATCAGTAAATGCATACAAAATAACAAATGAAGTCAGAAAGGGTTGAAAATTGATGATGCGGCTTTGAATGGTGCATTTTGAGCACAGAAAAACTATGGAGTTCAAATAAGTTCGAAAAAATTGGAATCCCTTTGTAACACACAGGGATCCGTATGAAACCCTGATACTTCAAAAGAGATTGTCCGTTTTGTACACGAAGTCCATCCAGTTTTTGCCGTAACCCTCTCTACTTTCTTGCACATGCTATGTGGGTCAAATGATGATACCATGCGAACTTTTAACCTTTTCAGAGTTCATTTGAAATGCTTTTCAATTTCAGGGTCTTATAGCTCAAAATAATCAGTAAATGCATGAAAAATAACAAATGAAGTCAGAAAGGGTTGAAAATTGATGATGTGGCTTTGAATGGTGCATTTTGAGGACAAAAAAACTATGGATTTCAAATAAGTTCAAAAAAATGAAACCCCTTTGTAACAGACGAGTTTCCGTATGAAACCCTGATACTTCGAAAGAGATTGTCCGTTTTGTACACGAAGTGCATCCAGTTTTTGCCGTAACCCTCTCTGCATTCTTGCACATGCTATGTCGGTCAAATGATCATACCATGCCAACTTTCAACCTTTTTCAGAGTTCATTTGAAATGCTTTCCAATTTCAGGGTCTTATAGCTCAAAATATTCAGTAAATGCGTGAAAAATAACAAATGAAGTCAGAAAGGGTTCAAAATTGATGATGTGGCTTTGAATGCTGCATTTTGAGCACAGAAAAACTATGGAGTTCAAATAAGTTCAAAAAAATTTAAATCCCTTTGTAACAGACAAGTTTCTGTATGAAACCCTGATACTCCGAAAGAGATTGTCCGTTTTGTACACGAAGTGCATCTAGTTTTTGCCGTAACCCTCTCTACTTTCTTGCACATGCTATGTGGGTCAAAAGATGATACCATGCCAACTTTCAACATTTTCAGAGTTCATTTGAAATGCTTTTCAATTTGAGGGTCT
>NW_025229312.1:17468-18428 GCF_018294505.1 Triticum aestivum | reverse complement strand
TCAAAATAACCAGTAAATGCATGAAAAATAACAAATGAAGTCAGAAAGGGTTGAAAATTGATGATGCGGCTTTGAATGGTGCATTTTGAGCACAGAAAAACTATGGAGTTCAAATAAGTTCAAAAAATTGGAATCCCTTTGTAACAGACAAGGATCCGTATGAAACCCTGATACTTCGAAAGAGATTGTCCGTTTTCTACACGAAGTGCATCCCGTTTTTGCCGTAACCCTCTCTACTTTCTTGCACATGCTAGGTGGGTCAAATGATGATACCATGCCAACTTTCAACCTTTTCGGAGTTCATTTGAAATGCTTTTCAATTTCAGTGTCTTATAGCTCAAAATAAACAATAAATGCATGAAAAATTACAAATGAAGTCAGAAAGGGATGAAAATTTATGATGTGGCTTTGAATGGTGCATTTTGAGCACAGAAAACTATGGAGTTCAAATAAGTTCAAAAAAATGAAACCCTTTGTAACAGACGAGTTTCCGTACGAAACCCTGATACTTCGAAAGGGATTGTCCGTTTTGTACACGAAGTGCATCCAGTTTTTGCTGTAACCCTCTCTACTTTCTTGCACATGCTATGTGGGTAAAATGATGATACCATGCCAACTTTCAACCTTTTCAGAGTTCATTTGAAATGCTTTTCAATTTCAGGGTCTTATAGCTCAAAATAATCAGTAAATGCATGAAAAATTACAAATGAAGTCAGAAAGGGTTGAAAATTGATGATGTGGCTTTGAATGGTGCATTTTGAGCACAGAAAAACTATGGAGTTCAAATAAGTTCAAAAAAATGAAACCCCTTTGTAACAGATGAGTTTCCGTATGAAACCTTGATACTTCGAAAGAGATTGTCCGTTTTGTACACGAAGTGCATCCAGTTTTTACCGTAACCCTCTCTACTTTCTTGCACATGATATGTGGGTCAAATGATGATACCATGCCAACTTTCAA
>NW_025229312.1:14929-15623 GCF_018294505.1 Triticum aestivum | reverse complement strand
AACTTTCAACCTTTTCAGAGTTCATTTGAAATGCTTTTCAATTTCAGGGTCTTATAGCTCAAAATAATCAGTAAATGCATGAAAAATAACAAATGAAGTCAGAAAGGGTTGAAAATTGATGATGCGGCTTTGAATGGTGCATTTTGAGCACAGAAAAACTATGGAGTTCAAATAAGTTCAAAAAAATTGGAATCCCTTTGTAACAGACAAGGATCCGTATGAAACCCTGATACTTCGAAAGAGATTGTCCGTTTTCTACACGAAGTGCATCCAGTTTTTGCCGTAACCCTCTCTACTTTCTTGCACATGCTATGTGGGTCAAATGATGATACCATGCCAACTTTCAACCTTTTCAGAGTTCATTTGAAATGCTTTTCAATTTCAGGGTCTTATAGCTCAAAATAAACAATAAATGCATGAAAAATTACAAATGAAGTCACAAAGGGATGAAAATTTATGATGTGGCTTTGAATGGTGCATTTTGAGCACAGAAAACTATGGAGTTCAAATAAGTTCAAAAAAATGAAACCCCTTTGTAACAGACGAGTTTCCGTATGAAACCCTGATACTTCGAAAGAGATTGCCCGTTTTGTACACGAAGTGCATCCAGTTTTTGCCGTAACCCTCTCTACTTCTTGCACATTCTATGTGGGTCAAATGATGATACCATGCCAACTTTCAACCTTTTCAGAGT
>NW_025229312.1:13663-14767 GCF_018294505.1 Triticum aestivum | reverse complement strand
AAATGCTTTTCAATTTCAGGGTCTTATAGCTCAAAATAATCAGTAAATGCATGAAAAATAACAAATGAAGTCAGAAAGGGTTGAAAATTGATGATGCGGCTTTGAATGGTGCATTTTGAGCACAGAAAAACTATGGAGTTCAAATAAGTTCAAAAAAATGAAACCCCTTTGTAACAGACGAGTTTCCGTATGAAACCCTGATACTTCGAAAGAGATTGTCCGTTTTCTACACGAAGTGCATCCAGTTTTTGCCGTAACCCTCTCTACTTTCTTGCACATGCTATGTGGGTCAAATGATGATACCATGCCAACTTTCAACCTTTTCAGAGTTCATTTGAAATGCTTTTCAATTTCAGGGTCTTATAGCTCAAAATAAACAATAAATGCATGAAAAATTACAAATGAAGTCAGAAAGGGATGAAAAATTTATGATGTGGCTTTGAATGGTGCATTTTGAGCACAGAAAACTATGGAGTTCAAATAAGTTCAAAAAAATGAAACCCCTTTGTAACAGACGAGTTTCCGTACGAAACCCTGATACTTCGAAAGAGATTGCCCGTTTTGTACACGAAGTGCATCCAGTTTTTGTCGTAACCCTCTCTACTTCTTGCACATTCTATGTGGGTCAAATGATGATACCATGCCAACTTTCAACCTTTTCAGAGTTCATTTGAAATGCTTTTCAATTTCAGGGTCTTATAGCTCAAAATAATCAGTAAATGCATGAAAAATAACAAATGAAGTCAGAAAGGGTTGAAAATTGATGATGCGGCTTTGAATGGTGCATTTTGAGCACAGAAAAACTATGGAGTTAAAATAAGTTCAAAAAAATTGGAATCCCTTTGTAACAGACAAGGATCCGTATGAAACCCTGATACTTCGAAAGAGATTGTCCGTTTTCTACACGAAGTGCATCCAGTTTTTGCCGTAACCCTCTCTACTTTCTTGCACATGCTATGTGGGTCAAATGATGATACCATGCCAACTTTCAACCTTTTCAGAGTTCATTTGAAATGCTTTCCAATTTCAGGCTCTTATAGCTCAAAATAATCACTAACTGCATGAAAAATAACAAATGAAGTCAAAAGGGGTCGAAAATTGATA
>NW_025229312.1:9478-10124 GCF_018294505.1 Triticum aestivum | reverse complement strand
CTCTCTACTTTCTTGCACATGCTATGTGGGTCAAATGATGATACCATGCCAACTTTCAACCTTTTCAGAGTTCATTTGAAATGCTTTCCAATTTCAGGCTCTTATAGCTCAAAATAATCACTAACTGCATGAAAAATAACAAATGAAGTCAAAAGGGGTCGAAAATTGATAATGCGGCTTTGAATGGTGCATTTTGAGCACAGAAAAACTATGGAGTTCAGATAAGTTCAAAAAAATTGAAATCCCTTTGTAACAGACAAGGATCCGTATGAAACCCTCATACTTCGAAAGAGATTGTCCGTTTTGTACACGAAGTGCATCCAGTTTTCGCCGTAACCCTCTCTACTTTCTTGCACATGCTATGTGGGTAAAATGATGATACCATGCCAACTTTCAACCTTTTCAGAGTTCATTTGAAATGCTTTTCAATTTCAGGGTCTTATAGCTCAAAATAATCAGTAAATGCACGAACAATAACAAATGAAGTCAGAAAGGGTTGAAAATTGATGATGTGGCTTTGAATGGTGCATTTTGAGGACAGAAAAACTATGGAGTTCAAATAAGTTCAAAAAAATGAAACCCCTTTGTAACAGACGAGTTTCCGTATGGAACCCTGATACTTCGAAAGAGATTGTCCGTTTTGTAC
>NW_025229312.1:8368-9468 GCF_018294505.1 Triticum aestivum | reverse complement strand
CATCCAGTTTTTGCCGTAACCCTCTCTACATTCTTGCACATGCTATGTGGGTCAAATGATGATACCGTGCCAAGTTTCAACCTTTTTCAGAGTTCATTTGAAATGCTTTCCAATTTCAGGGTCTTATAGCTCAAAATAATCAGTAAATGAATGAAAAATAACAAATTAAGTCAGAAAGGGTTGAAAATTGATGATGTGGCTTTGAATGGTGCATTTTGAGCACAGAAAAACTATGGATTTCAAATAAGTTCAAAAAAATTGAAATCCCTTTGTGACAGACAAGGATCCGTATGAAACCCTGATACTTCGAAAGAGATTGTTCGTTTTGTACACGAAGTGCATCCAGTTTTTTCCGTAACCCTCTCTACATTCTTGCACATGCTATGTGGGTCAAATGATGATACCATGCCAACTTTCAGCCTTTTCAGAGTTCATTTGAAATGCTTTCCAATTTCAGGGTCTTATAGCTCAAAATATTCAGTAAATGCATGAAAAATAACAAATGAAGTGAGAAAGGGTTGAAAATTGATGATGTGGCTTTGAATGGTGCATTTTGAGCACAGAAAAACTATGGAGTTCAAATAAGTTCAAAAAAATGAAATCCCTTTGTAACAGACAAGTTTCCGTATGAAACCCTGATACTTCGAAAGAGATTGTCCGTTTTGTACACGAAGTGCATCCAGTTTTTGCCGTAACCCTCTCTACTTTCTTGCGCATGCTATGTGGGTCAAATGATGATACCATGCCAACTTTCAACCTTTTCAGAGTTCATTTGAAATGCTTTTCAATTTCAGGGTCTTATAGCTCAAAATAACCTGTAAATGCATGAAAAATTACAAATGAAGTCAGAAAGGGTTGAAAATTGAAGATGTGGCTTTGAATGGTGCATTTTGAGCACAGAAAAACTATGGAGTTCAAATAAGTTCAAAAAAAATGAAACCCCTTTGTAACAGACGAGTTTCCGTATGAAACGCTGATACTTCGAAAGAGATTGTCCGTTTTGTACACGAAGTGCATCCAGTTTTTGCCGTAACCCTCTCTACATTCTTGCACATGCTATGTGGGTCAAATGATGATACCGTGCCAAGTTTCAACCTTTT
>NW_025229312.1:6731-8358 GCF_018294505.1 Triticum aestivum | reverse complement strand
GCCGTAACCCTCTCTACTTTCTTGCACATGCTATGTGGGTAAAATGATGATACCATGCCAACTTTCAACCTTTTCAGAGTTCATTTGAAATGCTTTTCAATTTCAGGGTCTTATAGCTCAAAATAATCAGTAAATGCACGAAAAATAACAAATGAAGTCAGAAAGGGTTGAAAATTGATGATGTGGCTTTGAATGGTGCATTTTGAGGACAGAAAAACTATGGAGTTCAAATAAGTTCAAAAAAATGAAACCCCTTTGTAACAGACGAGTTTCCGTATGGAACCCTGATACTTCGAAAGAGATTGTCCGTTTTGTACACGAAGTGCATCCAGTTTTTGCCGTAACCCTCTCTACATTCTTGCACATGCTATGTGGGTCAAATGATGATACCATGCCAACTTTCAACCTTTTTCAGAGTTCATTTGAAATGCTTTCCCATTTCAGGGTCTTATAGCTCAAAATATTCAGTAAATGCATGAAAAATAACAAATGAAGTCAGAAAGGGTTGAAAATTGATGATGCGGATTTGAATGGTGCATTTTGAGCACAGAAAAACTATGGAGTTCAAATAAGTTCAGAAAAATTGAAATCCCTTTGTAACAGACAAGTTTCTGTATGAAACCCTGATACTCCGAAAGAGATTGTCCATTTTGTACACGAAGTGCATCCAGTTTTTGCCGTAACCCTCTCTACTTTCTTGCACATGCTATGTGGGTCAAACGATGATACCATGCCAACTTTCAACATTTTCAGAGTTCATTTGAAATGCTTTTCAATTTCAGGGTCTTATAGCTCAAAATAACCAGTAAATGCATGAACAATTACAAATGAAGTTGAAAGGGTTGAAAATTGATGATGTGGCTTTGAATGGTGCATTTTGAGCACAGAAAAACTATGGAGTTCAAATAAGTTCAAAAAAAATGAAACCCCTTTGTAACAGACGAGTTTCCGTATGAAACCCTGATACTTCGAAAGAGATTGTCCGTTTTGTACACGAAGTGCATCCAGTTTTTGCCGTAACCCTCTCTACATTCTTGCACATGCTATGTGGGTCAAATGATGATACCATGCCAACTTTCTACCTTTTGAGAGTTCATTTGAAATGCTTTCCAATTTCAGGATCTTATAGCTCAAAATAAACAATAAATGCATGAAAAATTACAAATGAAGTCAGAAAGGGATGAAAATTTATGATGTGGCTTTGAATGGTGCATTTTGAGCATAGAAAACTATGGAGTTCAAATAAGTTCAAAAAAATGAAACCCCTTTGTAACAGACGAGTTTCCGTATGAAACCCTGATACTTCGAAAGAGATTGCCCGTTTTGTACACGAAGTGCATCCAGTTTTTGCCGTAACCCTCTCTACTTCTTGCACATTCTATGTGGGTCAAATGATGATACCATGCCAACTTTCAACCTTTTCAGAGTTCATTTGAAATGCTTTTCAATTTCAGGGTCTTATAGCTCAAAATAATCAGTAAATGCATGAAAAATAACAAATGAAGTCAGAAAGGGTTGAAAATTGATGATGCGGCTTTGAATGGTGCATTTTGAGCACAGAAAAACTATGGAGTTCAAATAAGTTCAAAAAAATTGGAATCCCTTTGTAACAGACAAGGATCCGTAT
>NW_025229312.1:5906-6721 GCF_018294505.1 Triticum aestivum | reverse complement strand
CCAACTTTCTACCTTTTGAGAGTTCATTTGAAATGCTTTCCAATTTCAGGATCTTATAGCTCAAAATAAACAATAAATGCATGAAAAATTACAAATGAAGTCAGAAAGGGATGAAAATTTATGATGTGGCTTTGAATGGTGCATTTTGAGCACAGAAAACTATGGAGTTCAAATAAGTTCAAAAAAATGAAACCCCTTTGTAACAGACGAGTTTCCGTATGAAACCCTGATACTTCGAAAGAGATTGCCCGTTTTGTACACGAAGTGCATCCAGTTTTTGCCGTAACCCTCTCTACTTCTTGCACATTCTATGTGGGTCAAATGATGATACCATGCCAACTTTCAACCTTTTCAGAGTCCATTTGAAATGCTTTTCAATTTCAGGGTCTTATAGCTCAAAATAATCAGTAAATGCATGAAAAATAACAAATGAAGTCAGAAAGGGTTGAAAATTGATGATGCGGCTTTGAATGGTGCATTTTGAGCACGGAAAAACTATGGAGTTCAAATAAGTTCAAAAAAATTGGAATCCCTTTGTAACAGACAAGGATCCGTATGAAACCCTGATACTTCGAAAGAGATTGTCCGTTTTCTACACGAAGTGCATCCAGTTTTTGCCGTAACCCTCTCTACTTTCTTGCACATGCTATGTGGGTCAAATGATGATACCATGCCAACTTTCAACCTTTTCAGAGTTCATTTGAAATGCTTTCCAATTTCAGGCTCTTATAGCTCAAAATAATCACTAAATGCATGAAAAATAACAAATGAAGTCGAAAGGGGTCGAAACTTGATAATGCGGCTTTGAATGGTGC
>NW_025229312.1:5118-5774 GCF_018294505.1 Triticum aestivum | reverse complement strand
GAAAGAGATTGTCCGTTTTGTACACGAAGTGCATCCAGTTTTTGCCGTAACCCTCTCTACTTTCTTGCACATGCTATGTGGGTAAAATGATGATACCAAGCCAACTTTCAACCTTTTCAGAGTTCATTTGAAATGCTTTTCAATTTCAGGGTCTTATAGCTCAAAATAATCAGTAAATGCATGAAAGATAACAAATGAAGTCAGAAAGGGTTGAAAATTGATGATGTGGCTTTGAATGGTGCATTTTGAGGACAGAAAAACTATGGAGTTGAAATAAGTTCAAAAAAATGAAACCCCTTTGTAACAGACGAGTTTCCGTATGAAACCCTGATACTTCGAAATAGATTGTCCGTTTTGTACACGAAGTGCATCCAGTTTTTGCCGTAACCCTCTCTACATTCTTGCACATGCTATGTCGGTCAAATGATCATACCATGCCAACTTTCAACCTTTTTCAGAGTTCATTTGAAATTCTTTCCAATTTCAGGGTCTTATAGCTCAAAATATTCAGTAAATGCATGAAAAATAACAAATGAAGTCAGAAAGAGTTGAAAATTGATGATGTGGCTTTGAATGGTGCATTTTGAGCACAGAAAAACTATGGAGTTCAAATAAGTTCAAAAAAATTGAAATCCCTTTGTAACAGACAAGTTTCT
>NW_025229312.1:4462-5108 GCF_018294505.1 Triticum aestivum | reverse complement strand
CTCTCTACTTTCTTGCACATGCTATGTGGGTCAAATGATGATACCATGCCAACTTTCAACCTTTTCAGAGTTCATTTGAAATGCTTTCCAATTTCAGGCTCTTATAGCTCAAAATAATCACTAACTGCATGAAAAATAACAAATGAAGTCAAAAGGGGTCGAAAATTGATAATGCGGCTTTGAATGGTGCATTTTGAGCACAGAAAAACTATGGAGTTCAGATAAGTTCAAAAAAATTGAAATCCCTTTGTAACAGACAAGGATCCGTATGAAACCCTCATACTTCGAAAGAGATTGTCCGTTTTGTACACGAAGTGCATCCAGTTTTCGCCGTAACCCTCTCTACTTTCTTGCACATGCTATGTGGGTAAAATGATGATACCATGCCAACTTTCAACCTTTTCAGAGTTCATTTGAAATGCTTTTCAATTTCAGGGTCTTATAGCTCAAAATAATCAGTAAATGCACGAACAATAACAAATGAAGTCAGAAAGGGTTGAAAATTGATGATGTGGCTTTGAATGGTGCATTTTGAGGACAGAAAAACTATGGAGTTCAAATAAGTTCAAAAAAATGAAACCCCTTTGTAACAGACGAGTTTCCGTATGGAACCCTGATACTTCGAAAGAGATTGTCCGTTTTGTAC
>NW_025229312.1:3352-4452 GCF_018294505.1 Triticum aestivum | reverse complement strand
CATCCAGTTTTTGCCGTAACCCTCTCTACATTCTTGCACATGCTATGTGGGTCAAATGATGATACCGTGCCAAGTTTCAACCTTTTTCAGAGTTCATTTGAAATGCTTTCCAATTTCAGGGTCTTATAGCTCAAAATAATCAGTAAATGAATGAAAAATAACAAATTAAGTCAGAAAGGGTTGAAAATTGATGATGTGGCTTTGAATGGTGCATTTTGAGCACAGAAAAACTATGGATTTCAAATAAGTTCAAAAAAATTGAAATCCCTTTGTGACAGA
Source organism: Triticum aestivum (assembly GCF_018294505.1). Classification (NCBI taxonomy): domain Eukaryota; kingdom Viridiplantae; phylum Streptophyta; class Magnoliopsida; order Poales; family Poaceae; genus Triticum; species Triticum aestivum. The sequence continues at coordinate 4,173 of NW_025229312.1, read as the reverse complement.
CAAGGATCCGTATGAAACCCTGATACTTCGAAAGAGATTGTTCGTTTTGTACACGAAGTGCATCCAGTTTTTTCCGTAACCCTCTCTACATTCTTGCACATGCTATGTGGGTCAAATGATGATACCATGCCAACTTTCAGCCTTTTCAGAGTTCATTTGAAATGCTTTCCAATTTCAGGGTCTTATAGCTCAAAATATTCAGTAAATGCATGAAAAATAACAAATGAAGTGAGAAAGGGTTGAAAATTGATGATGTGGCTTTGAATGGTGCATTTTGAGCACAGAAAAACTATGGAGTTCAAATAAGTTCAAAAAAATGAAATCCCTTTGTAACAGACAAGTTTCCGTATGAAACCCTGATACTTCGAAAGAGATTGTCCGTTTTGTACACGAAGTGCATCCAGTTTTTGCCGTAACCCTCTCTACTTTCTTGCGCATGCTATGTGGGTCAAATGATGATACCATGCCAACTTTCAACCTTTTCAGAGTTCATTTGAAATGCTTTTCAATTTCAGGGTCTTATAGCTCAAAATAACCTGTAAATGCATGAAAAATTACAAATGAAGTCAGAAAGGGTTGAAAATTGAAGATGTGGCTTTGAATGGTGCATTTTGAGCACAGAAAAACTATGGAGTTCAAATAAGTTCAAAAAAAATGAAACCCCTTTGTAACAGACGAGTTTCCGTATGAAACGCTGATACTTCGAAAGAGATTGTCCGTTTTGTACACGAAGTGCATCCAGTTTTTGCCGTAACCCTCTCTACATTCTTGCACATGCTATGTGGGTCAAATGATGATACCGTGCCAAGTTTCAACCTTTT
>NW_025229312.1:0-3342 GCF_018294505.1 Triticum aestivum | reverse complement strand
TTGAAATTCTTTCCAATTTCAGGGTCTTATAGCTCAAAATATTCAGTAAATGCATGAAAAATAACAAATGAAGTCAGAAAGAGTTGAAAATTGATGATGTGGCTTTGAATGGTGCATTTTGAGCACAGAAAAACTATGGAGTTCAAATAAGTTCAAAAAAATTGAAATCCCTTTGTAACAGACAAGTTTCTGTATGAAACCCTGATACTCCGAAAGAGATTGTCCATTTTGTACAAGAAGTGCATCCAGTTTTTGCCGTAACCCTCTCTACTTTCTTGCACATGCTATGTTGGTCAAACGATGATACCATGCCAAATTTCAACATTTTCAGAGTTCATTTGAAATGCTTTTCAATTTCCGGGTCTTATAGCTCAAAATAACCAGTAAATGCATGAACAATTACAAATGAAGTCGAAAGGGTTGAAAATTGATGATGTGGCTTTGAATGGTGCATTTTGAGCACAGAAAAACTATGGAGTTCAAATAAGTTCAAAAAAATGAAACCCCTTTGTAACAGACGAGTTTCCGTATGAAACCCTGATACTTCGAAAGAGATTGTCCGTTTTGTACACGAAGTGCATCTAGTTTTTGCCGTAACCCTCTCTACATTCTTGCACATGCTATGTGGGTCAAATGATGATACCATGCCAACTTTCAACCTTTTGAGAGTTCATTTTAAATGCTTTCCAATTTCAGGGTCTTATAGCTCAAAATAAACAATAAATGCATGAAAAATTACAAATGAAGTCAGAAAGGGATGAAAATTTATGATGTGGCTTTGAATGGTGCATTTTGAGCACAGAAAACTATGGAGTTCAGATAAGTTCAAAAAAATGAAACCCCTTTGTAACAGACGAGTTTCCGTATGAAACCCTGATACTTCGAAAGAGATTGCCCGTTTTCTACACGAAGTGCATCCACTTTTTGCCGTAACCCTCTCTACTTCTTGCACATTCTGTGTGGGTCAAATGATGATACCATGCCAACTTTCAACCTTTTCAGAGTTCATTTGAAATGCTTTCCAATTTCAGGCTCTTATAGCTCAAAATAATCACTAAATGCATGAAAAATAACAAATGAAGTCAAAAGGGGTCGAAAATTGATAATGCGGCTTTGAATGGTGCATTTTGAGCACAGAAAAACTATGGAGTTCAGATAAGTTCAAAAAAATTGAAATCCCTTTGTAACAGACAAGGATCCGTATGAAACCCTAATACTTCGAAAGAGATTGTCCGTTTTGTACACGAAGTGCATCCAGTTTTTGCCGTAACCCTCTCTACTTTCTTGCACATGCTATGTGGGTAAAATGATGATACCATGCCAACTTTCAACCTTTTCAGAGTTCATTTGAAATGCTTTTCAATTTCAGGGTCTTATAGCTCAAAATAATCAGTAAATGCACGAAAAATAACAAATGAAGTCAGAAAGGGTTGAAAATTGATGATGTGGCTTTGAATGGTGCATTTTGAGGACAGAAAAACTATGGAGTTCAAATAAGTTCAAAAAAATGAAACCCCTTTGTAACAGACGAGTTTCCGTATGGAACCCTGATACTTCGAAAGAGATTGTCCGTTTTGTACACGAAGTGCATCCAGTTTTTGCCGTAACCCTCTCTACATTCTTGCACATGCTATGTGGGTCAAATGATGATACCATGCCAACTTTCAACCTTTTTCAGAGTTCATTTGAAATGCTTTCCCATTTCAGGGTCTTATAGCTCAAAATATTCAGTAAATGCATGAAAAATAACAAATGAAGTCAGAAAGGGTTGAAAATTGATGATGCGGATTTGAATGGTGCATTTTGAGCACAGAAAAACTATGGAGTTCAAATAAGTTCAGAAAAATTGAAATCCCTTTGTAACAGACAAGTTTCTGTATGAAACCCTGATACTCCGAAAGAGATTGTCCATTTTGTACACGAAGTGCATCCAGTTTTTGCCGTAACCCTCTCTACTTTCTTGCACATGCTATGTGGGTCAAACGATGATACCATGCCAACTTTCAACATTTTCAGAGTTCATTTGAAATGCTTTTCAATTTCAGGGTCTTATAGCTCAAAATAACCAGTAAATGCATGAACAATTACAAATGAAGTCGAAAGGGTTGAAAATTGATGATGTGGCTTTGAATGGTGCATTTTGAGCACAGAATAACTATGGAGTTCAAATAAGTTCAAAAAAAATGAAACCCCTTTGTAACAGACGAGTTTCCGTATGAAACCCTGATACTTCGAAAGAGATTGCCCGTTTTGTACACGAAGTGCATCCAGTTTTTGCCGTAACCCTCTCTACATTCTTGCACATGCTATGTGGGTCAAATGATGATACCATGCCAACTTTCAACCTTTTGAGAGTTCATTTGAAATGCTTTCCAATTTCAGGATCTTATAGCTCAAAATAAACAATAAATGCATGAAAATTACAAATGAAGTCAGAAAGGGATGAAAATTTATGATGTGGCTTTGAATGGTGCATTTTGAGCACAGAAAACTATGGAGTTCAAATAAGTTCAAAAAAATGAAACCCCTTTGTAACAGACGAGTTTCCGTATGAAACCCTGATACTTCGAAAGAGATTGCCCGTTTTCTACACGAAGTGCATCCAGTTTTTGCCGTAACCCTCTCTACTTCTTGCACATTCTGTGTGGGTCAAATGATGATACCATGCCAACTTTCAACCTTTTCAGAGTTCATTTGAAATGCTTTCCAATTTCAGGCTCTTATAGCTCAAAATAATCACTAAATGCATGAAAAATAACAAATGAAGTCAAAAGGGGTCGAAAATTGATAATGCGGCTTTGAATGGTGCATTTTGAGCACAGAAAAACTATGGAGTTCAGATAAGTTCAAAAAAATTGAAATCCCTTTGTAACATACAAGGATCCGTATGAAACCCTAATACTTCGAAAGAGATTGTCCGTTTTGTACACGAAGTGCATCCAGTTTTTGCCGTAACCCTCTCTACTTTCTTGCACATGCTATGTGGGTAAAATGATGATACCATGCCAACTTTCAACCTTTTCAGAGTTCATTTGAAATGCTTTTCAATTTCAGGGTCTTATAGCTCAAAATAATCAGTAAATGCACGAAAAATAACAAATGAAGTCAGAAAGGGTTGAAAATTGATGATGTGGCTTTGAATGGTGCATTTTGAGGACAGAAAAACTATGGAGTTCAAATAAGTTCAAAAAAATGAAACCCCTTTGTAACAGACGAGTTTCCGTATGGAACCCTGATACTTCGAAAGAGATTGTCCGTTTTGTACACGAAGTGCATCCAGTTTTTGCCGTAACCCTCTCTACATTCTTGCACATGCTATGTGGGTCAAATGATGATACCATG
>NW_025229311.1:17280-24789 GCF_018294505.1 Triticum aestivum | reverse complement strand
TTTTTTTTATTCTATTTCCTTTCAGTTTTCTTTTATTTTTGTTTTATAAAATATAAAAGTTGTATCTTAAATAGTAACACTAATTATACCTCTGCCACAAAAAGGTTTAACCCCCAAATAATATAGTTTAGTATTTTATAAAATACCAACACATTTATTTATTTGTTTTACCGACAGTTTTAATTAATTGAATGCATTTAGACATTTTATAAAAATGTGGTTCCTCCACCAACATTACTTATGATTTATTTGTTACATTTAGAACATTTTAGTTTTGACTTTTGAAAACTTTAACTGTTTGACTTGATTTTAAATTTTGAATTCAAACCGTTTTTGAACCCTCGCAAGAGTAATAACAGTAACCGAGGGGACGTGGCATCATTAGCGTGGAATTACTGTAGCATGATTACCCGGGCGTCACAATTCTCCTCCACTACAAGAAATCTCGTCCCGAGATTTAAGCGGTGGAGTAAGGGGCGAAGGTGTTGGTAGCGAAAAACCTAACGAGTCTTCTTGGTCTTGGCCTCCCTTTCGAAGAAGTTGATCCCTTTCGTTGATGTCTTCACTTCACTGCTTCAAGTCACCATGATCAATTTGTCATCCTTTCTTCGGGATCTCCATCGTACTTACGAATAGGTAAGGGGCAGCTCTACAACGATAGGATGTTACAAGGGAAAATCTTCTGGGGGTTTCCCAAGTATGAACATATGAGTATCTCTCGAGTTGAACAAATGAAACACATCGAGAGCAAAGTAAGACGGTGCAACAAGAAGTTTCAAGCGGATAGGCAATCGTTCATTGCCTGCAACAGAGTGTGAATGTGGTTCAGAGCAACGGGAATAAGTATTGTGTCCGATACCAGAATTGATCAACAGGCAAGTGGCCCATGAATTACATACAAAGTCAAGCACGAGGAATAACGCTGACAACAGGGTGTACAGGAGAGTCAGGTTTCGATCCTGTGGAACTGTGGGTTATGGGCCCACCATGTGGTTGGAAGTAGGAAGGGGGTCGACATTTTGCACGGTCATGATAGTAAGACGTGTCAAGGGGTAGCCTGTCAGATATGTCGGCAACAACATCGATACCAAGGGCGAGGGACGAAGAGAACCATTTTCCTGCTCGTTGAACGAGGCGGGCCAATAGGCAAAGTTCTCGTCCATCGGTGGTTACCGGAATATCATCAACAATCGTAACAGGGTCTTACTGACCAATTATACATCGAGGTGTTTACATAAGCAGTGAATCTTTACTGCTTAGATTATATAGATCACAAGAATGTCAAACACAACAATGGAAACGAAAATATGATCATCAGATTAAACAGAACAATGGAAAGGAAAATGTGTTTAAACACATATTTCAGGGGTATATCCTTCCCAATGACAAGCAGAGCATGATATCCATGACAGGATATAAAGTAGAAAACCATTTAGGTAAGGGGGAAGGAATCTCATGATATTACCCATACAACGGTGTTAGGATAAGTGATAAATAAAATTTAGCATCGTGCTTCAAATGTTCCTGTTGAAAATCGGAGTACCATTGACATGCTTCGAGATAGCATTGACATGGTCTTCAGGTGAAGATCAGACTTAGGAAACACGAAGGATCCATCAGGAATAACTTGTAGAATAAGTCTTACAATTTCCTCATGGACGAATGGATAACCTAGCTGAAAAGGAATCTATAATGATAGGTCCTCCAGCCGGGGGGGGGGGGGTGCTAGACATGACATCATGTTACCGGGTCATCAAAGGATCAACAACATAACCCTTGGAAGTTGTCCCAACCATCATATCGGACCGAGATTCATATCCAATTGGGGTCATAATACCTCAGACTCAGGATGTCCGAGAATAAAAGGTGCAACACAAATAGACGAAATGACATTTCAGGATTCTCAGGAAATGAACTATGGGAGTGGGTTCCTGAAACAATAGTTCATCATTAAACCAAGGAGAGGAGGAGGTGGCTGATGGGCTCAGCGATAATCCATCGAGATTTCCAAAAGATGGATTTCCACCATTAAGTGAACAAGGAGATAACATTTGTCAGATCAACTGATATAAGGAAGTATGCTCGAGGAAAACATACACAATTAAACATTGGTTGAAGGGTGCGCCCGAAGTACGGGTTGGGTTGCACGACCAATGTTAGAATGGTGATTCAATTAGCGAAGGACTTAGAATGAACTATCGCCCATCCACTTCAAAGCAATAGGGTTGCTAGAAGTTTTGAATTCACACGTCATAGCTCCATTGTCGGTATTCCGGTTGAAAACAATACGGGGACCAAGGAGTGAACGAAGATGGCAAGAAGTATTATGATATCAAAAATTATTAAGAGGTGGTGAAATTCTCACCACATTCTTGACAAAAAGAGATGGTAATACTTCCGAGGTAAGGAAGATCATTTGCTGGACAGCAAGGAACTCAAGGTATAACACCAAACATGAACAAGCTTGTGTTGGTGGGAAGGCAATAAAGTGGTCGATGATAATACAATTCATCGAGGGCAAGTATGGTATTTCTCATCATTAATTCCCTTGATATCCTGGAAGAGCATCAGAATGTAGATGGTGATCATGACACATTTGCCGAGAGATTCCACGAAGATGTAATCGATCCGCGATCACATCAAGTCAAAAGAATGATGAAGCAAGAGGTTATTGGAACCATAGGTACGACACAAACCTGAAATCAAGATTGTTGTTCAAGGCGAACTGATATGACGAGGAAGATCGACGTAAGCTTAGCTCATTGTCAAAAGTTGTGCTCCGGGATTAAGGACCAGGTAGCACAGTTAAAATTTAGCATGGTAAGGATATAACCGATCAGGCTAGGAATGACATGATCGGTTACAAACTCGTAAGTAAAGAATATTAGTAAGAGTTGTTGAACCGTAGAGCGGACTCGGTTCAGTTATCGGTGTCTTTGAGTGTTCAATAACTCCGAGCCCATGAAAAATTGTAATCGGTGAGTATGTAGTACTTGATGAAGAACTCATAAGAAACTATGCAGTTCCAAGATAATCTCGAGATACCAGGTGGTAACACTCGACGACAGATCAAGCTAGAAGTTGAACTGGGGTATTGCTCTATAGAAGACAAGTGCTTAAACTTGCACAGGACACGATATTTAAAGGAGAACATGGTCAGAACCACGATTGCAAGAAGGCCAGATCTCAGATATAAGATGAACTTATACCAAGGGAATAATTGATTTTAAAAGAAGCTTCGATGAGAAGTTGTACATCGTGTCCATGGGCATGAACGCAAAGTTCAAGGTCGACTCCCACTTCTCCAATGCATAACCTTTCATTCACTTCTCACATTCGATGAAGTTGCAGTGTTGAAATTTTATCTGGTGAAGCACCAGAAGAGTATGACTCGTGAAAACTTTCGGGTTCACACGGTTTAGAGAAGGCATATGTTCAACCCATAGGGGCTTCTTAGAAACATATACCACAAGTTTCAAGAGTAAATAACACAAGCCCGAAAACAGAGCATGGTTGGCCAAGCAGAGGATACAACTTAACAAAGGCATTATGTATCAGGGGAAGAACTCATAAAGTGATCAAATGTGAAGGACACTGTCGGATAACAATCCAACAAAGGACTTGATGGTCCACAAAGGATCTGATACGAGTATCGGTACTCAACTAGAGGGAGAAGAATGCAAGGAGATCAGATTATAGAAACAACTGACTAACTCAATTGTCAAATGCAAAGGAATTATGATTTCCAAATCAAGGGATCAGAAGCAATGCTCTGATTAGGGATGGATAAGTTGAATAGCCTTAGGGTATAATCAACGACAATTGGATTGGTCGAGAACCAATTCCAGTTAAAAGAATGGAAGCTCAGCCGGAAAAGTAATTTATAAGGATCAAGGATGATTGCGTGTATTCGCAAACATATTGAGTCAACAGACTCAAAATGATAATGACAAGGAATGTCATTAAGACTACGAGACTTATGGGATTAACCATAATGCAAGCAAGCAAGAATTTCAAGAGCCAAAGGCTCCAGAGGATTTTCAGAAGATCGAATATTATTTTGAAGACTTTTGTGAAACACAAGAACAACTGGGGATGAGCGGATACTCGGCAAGCACGAGTAATTATCCGTAGGGGTATTCATGCAGCAAGGAACTGCAGGGCAGTAAGCGTAAGAATTCTCGGAATATCGAAGAGTATTTCAGGACATCTTGTAATAACAAGAGCAACTGGGGATGACAATATGAACGATAGGCGTAAGTAGTTATCCATAGGGATTTATCGATGGAAGTGAATTGCAAAAGCGATGGCACATAGTCTCGAGAGCACATCATAGAGTATCTTCGGAATCTTCTGGTGTAGCAGGCGATCATCAGTAACAAGGGGCTCTCCGGGTGAAAGTGATAACGAGATCCTATTGTTAGATTTAGTAAACTTCATTTAACCCGAAAAGAGGAGAGATCAGAGTCCCAGAGTAAAGGTCGAGGAGTAAAAGATCCTAGTACCACCCGATGGCGACGTGGGCCCGTAAGGCACACAGCCAAGTTAGTAAAAGTTTTTGTAATGTCTAGACTCGACTTCGGCCAAGGAGTGTGGAAGGGGGATTCCTACAGGCAGTCGGCTCTGATACCAACTTGTGACGCCCCCGATTCAATCGTACACTAATCATGCACGCAAATGTGTACGATCAAGATCAGGGACTCACGGGAAGATATCACAACACAACTCTACAAATAAAATAAGTCATACAAGCATCATAATACAAGCCAGGGGCCTCGAGGGCTCGAATACAAGTGCTCGATCATAGACGAGTCAGCGGAAGCAACAATATCTGAGTACAGACATAAGTTAAACAAGTTGCCATAAGATGGCTAGCACAAACTGGGATACAGATCGAAAGAGGCGCAGGCCTCCTGCCTGGGATCCTCCTAACTACTCCAGGTCGTCGTCAGCGGGCAGCACGTACTAGTAGGCACCTCCGGTGTAGTAGGGGTCGTCGTCGACGGTGGCGTCTGGCTCCTGGACTCCAGCATCTGGTTGCAACAACCAGAAAGAAAGGAAAGGGGGGAAAAGGGGGGAGAAAGCAACCGTGAGTACTCATCCAAAGTACTCGCAAGCAAGGAACTAAACTACATATGCATGGGTATATGTGTAAGGAGGCCATATCAGTGGACTGAACTGCAGAATGCCAGAATAAAAGGGGGATAGCTAATCCTGTCGAAGACTACGCTTCTGGCAGCCTCCGTCTTGCAGCATGTAGGAGAGAGTAGATTGAAGTCCTCCAAGTAGCATCTTCAAGTAGCATATCCAAGCAGCATCTCCAAGTAGCATCGCATAGCATAACCCTACCCGGCAATCCTCTCCTCGTCGCCCTGCGGAAAAGCGATCACCGGGTTGTCTGTGGAACTTGGAAGGGTGTGTTTTATTAAGTATCCGGTTCTAGTTGTCATAAGGTCAAGGTACAACTCCAAGTCGTCCTGTTACCGAAGATCACGGCTATTCGAATAGATTAAACTTCCCTGCAGGGGTGCACCACATAGCCCAACACGCTCGATCCCATTTGGCCGGACACACTTTCCTGGGTCATGCCCGGCCTCGGAAGATCAACACGTCGCAGCCCCACCTAGGCAAAACAGAGAGGCCAACACGCCGGTCTAAACCTAAGCGCACAGGGGTCTGGGCCCATCGCCCATAGCACACCTGCACGTTGCGTGGGCGGTCGGAAGCAGAACTAGCCCCCTTAATACAAGAGCAGGCTTACGTTCCAATCCGGCGCGCGCCGCTCCGTCGCTGACGTCTGAAGTGCTTCGGCTGATACCACGACGTCGGGATACCCATAACTACTCCCACGTAGATGGTTAGTGCGTATAGGCTCGTAGCCAGACTCAGATCAAATACCAAGATCTCGTTAATCGTGTTAAGTATCCGCGAACGCTGAACAGGGCCAGGCCCACCTGTCTCCTAGGTGGTCTCAACCTGCCCTGTCGCTCCGCCACACAGATCCACACAGAGGACCGTCGGGACAAAGGTCCTTTCAGCCCCCAATCCGTGAATCACTCGCGGGTACTCTTCGAGCTGACCCGACTTTAGTCACCATCTGTATAGTATGTATGTATGTATAATATATACCCGTGATCACCTCCCAGGTGATCACGGCCCGATAGTATAGCAAGGCAGACTGACAAGAATGTAGGGCCAATGATGATAAACTAGCATCCTATACTAAGCATTTAGGATTGCAGGTAAGGTATCAACAGGTGTAGCATCAATGTCAGGCTATGCATCGGAATAGGTATAACAGAAAGCAGTAATATGCTACACTACTCTAATGCAAGCAGTATAGAGTAGAATAGGCGATATCTGGTGATCAAGGGGGGGGGGCTTGCCTGGTTGCTCTGGCAAGAGAGAGGGGTCGTCAACTCCGTAGCCGAACTGGGCAGCAGCAGCGTCGGTCTCGTAGTCTACCGGAGAGAAGAGGGGGAAGAAACAATGAATACAATGCAACCAAATGCATATCGATGCATGACATGACAAGTAACGATGCTAGGTGTGCCCAATCGCGGTAGTGGGTGATACCGACGAAGGGGGGAAACATCCGGGAAAGTATTCCCGGTGTTTCGCGTTTTCGGACAGATGAACCAGAGGGGGAAAGTTGCGTGTTTGATATGTTAGGGGTGTGTGGTGGACGAACGGGCTGCGTATCCGGGTTCGTCTCGTCGTTCTGAGCAACTTTCATGTTGAAAATATTTTAATCCGGATTACGGATTAAAAGATATGATTTTTTAAAAGATTTTATTAATTTCAGGAATTTAATTAATTATTTAATTAATTTCGAAAATGCTTTTATGACATCAGCATGATGTCATGCTGACATCATCAGTCAACAGGGTTGACCGAGTCAACCCTGACAGGTGGGTCCCGCATGTCATACTCTGCTTTAGTTAACTAACAATTAATTATGTTAATTAGTGATTAGGTTAATTTAATTATAATTAATTAACTTAATTAATTCCTTAATTAATTAATTAATTTAATTATTATTGTTTATTTAATTATTTTTGTATATTATTTTTTTTATTCTTTTTTTTTGTAAGCGTTCTGGGGCGGGGCCCCCTTGTCATTGGCCCCGGGGCCTTAGCGGGTGTGGGGTTTACGGGCGCCGGGCGTGGGCACCCGAACGGGCTCCCGAGCGGAGCCAGCCGAGGCGCTGTGGGTGGCTCGCCGGAGTGCGGCCACGGCGAGCAGACGAGGGAGGGCGCAAGGAGGAGCCGAGGCGCGTGAGAGGAACGACGGAGGCAGGGGCACAGGAGCACTCCGTGAGCGGGCGCGACCACGGTGAATGGGCGAGCGCGGGGGCTGCAGTGGTGCTGGCGGCAGCGCCGCAGCACAGTAGCAGCTGCTGCAGCTCGTGGCAGGGCACGACCAGGAGCGGCAAGTGGGGCGACGGCGTGGCCGACGCAGTCGTCGAGCAGGAGGGTGTGCGGGCCTGGACGCGTCGTAGGAGGGAGA
>NW_025229311.1:1700-15896 GCF_018294505.1 Triticum aestivum | reverse complement strand
TGCCTGAGATTCAAATCCGGTTGGGTGAAAATGTACTTCAGACTTTGGTGATCAGTGAATATTTCGCAACGATTACCGAGGAGGTAATGTCGCCAGGTCTTAAGTGCATAGACTACGGCTGCAAGCTCTAGATCATGAGTAGGATAATTCTCCTCATGTGGGTGCAATTGCCGTGAAGCGTAAGCAATTACGTGTCGATCTTGCATAAGAATGCAACCTAGTCCTTGTCGCGAGGCGTCGCAGTAGATAACAAAGTCCTTGGAGAAGTCTGGCGGTACCAGCACGGGAGCAGAGGTCAGGCGTCTTTTCAGTTCCTGAAAGCTGTGCTCACATTGTGGAGTCCATTCGAACTTTTTATCTTTCTTGAGGAGTTCGGTTAGAGGTTTAGCAACTTTGGAGAAGTTCTCGACAAAGCGACGGCAATAGCTCGCTAAGCCCAGAAAACTCCGAACTTGCTTGACCGATTCAGGTGGAGTCCAATTAAGGACAGCTTGAACTCGCTCAGGGTTAACAGCAATACCTTTACCAGATATTACATGACCCAGATAGGTCACTTCTGACAACCAGAATTCATATTTCGAAAATTTGGCATAAAGGCGATGCTCTCGAAGTTTCTTCAACACTAGCCTTAAATGTTCGGCATGTTCTTCCTCGTTCTTGGAGTAGATGAGTATATCATCGAGATAAACTACGACGAATTTATCCAAATACTCCATGAAGATTGAGTTCATTAACCGAGAAAAGGTGGCTGGAGCGTTGGTTAAACCGAAGGACATGACGGTGTACTCGTATTGGCCATAACGAGTAACAAAGGCCGTTTTAGGAATGTCCCCGTTTCTGATTTTTATTTGATGGTAGCCCAACCTCAAATCCATCTTGGAGAAGACTGAGGATCCAGCGAGCTGATCGTACAGGTCGTTCATCCTGGGAAGTGGATATTTGTTCTTGATTGTGACCAAATTGACAGGTCGGTAATCTACAACCATCCGGTCCGTACCATCCTTCTTCTTAACGAACAGGACGGGGCAAGCCCACGGAGATGAACTAGGGCGGATGAAACCCTTTTTCAAGGACTCATCGAGTTGTTTCTTAAGCTCGGCTAGTTCTAGTGGTGCCATCTTATAGGGTCTTCTAGCAATCGGAACGGTTCCTGGAATGAGATCTATTACGAACTCAACATCCCTGTCAGGTGGAACACCTGGCAATTCCTCTGGAAAGACATCCGGGAAGTCACAGACTACCAGCACGTCCTCAAGGTCTGGCAAAGGGCTGGCGTTAAGAGAATATAATTGTCGCTTGGCTATTCGGGTCAAGACATTGACTATCTTCCCTGAAGGATGGGTGAGTTGAACAGTCCTAGAGAAGCAATCAATTTTGGCTTGATGAGCTGACATCCAGTCCATACCCAAAATGATATTAATATCTGAAGATTTAAGGGCTATCAAAGATGCGAGAAAAACAAGTCTGTCGACTTGGATTTCATTTCCATGGCTTACTCTAGAAGTTTGCCATTTGGATCCCGGAGTTTGAATTACCATAGAGGTTGGCATATCACCGAATGCGACGTTATGCAAGCGAGCATAGTTTTCAGATATAAAAGAATGAGAGGCTCCTGTATCGAAAAGAACAGATGCCGGGTGGCAATTAACAAGAAGCGTACCGAGAACGACGTTGGGATCCTCTTGAGCTTCTTCGGCAGAGATACAGTTGACATGGCCACGTGAAGCGGCGACCGGCTTAGCGTGGAATATTTTTCCTGTCGGCTTGCCACGGCCAACAGCTTTAGCAGATTGGTTGGGGTTGGTCTGGGGACACTCACGCATATAGTGACCAGATTCCCCACATTTGAAACAAGTCACGGAACTGGTACGTGGAGGAGCATTATGGGTTGGACCCCCATAGGTCTTGGCCGGTGCAGACTGCTGAACGGGGCGAGGCGCCTGGTAAGATGGCCTCGGTGTGAACCTGGGTGGCAGGGCGGTGTTGGGCACCCACACGCGGCGCTTCTGAGGACCAGCACCGGATGAGGAACCCATGTCACGGCCATGCTTGCGTGTTGCGTCATAGTCAGTCTGACCAGTTTTAGCACTGATGGCTTTGTTGACAAGTTTCTGAAAAGATGTGCACTCATGCAGACGGAGGTCGCGGCGAAGCTCAGGACTAAGTCCCTTACGGAACCTTGCTTGCTTCTTGGCGTCAGTAGACACTTCCTCAGTTGCATATCGGGCGAGATTACCAAACTCCCTGCTATAGGCATCCACAGAAAGTCGGCCTTGGGTGAAACTGCAAAATTCTTCACGTTTACGGTCCATGAGACCCTCCGGAATGTGATGTTCACGGAAAGCCTCGCTGAACTCAGCCCAAGTAGTAACATGGCCCGCTGGGCGCATAGCTCCATAATTCTCCCACCATAGACTGGCGGGGCCTTCAAGATGATATGCAGCAAAGGTGACCTTGTCAGCCTCCGCTACCAGCGCGGAACGCAGTTTGTGAGAGATACTGCGAAGCCAGTCATCAGCGTCGAGAGGCTCGACGGAGTGGTGGAACGTGGGTGGATGCAATTTGATAAAATCACTGAGTGACACCACGTTAGCCCTCTGATGGTGTGCTGTATTCTGTTCAATACGCTCCAACAAACGGTTGGTCTCCCGCTTGTTTCTCTCAGCTTCCATCATAACCTCGGCTAGTGAAGGAGGATGAGGCAGATTTGCATCCCTGACTTCACTGCCTTCGGCCTGCTCTTGAGAAGCAGGGTTAGCGCGCGTGTTGACCATCCTAGGTAAACAAGACAATGATTTAGTCAGGATGATAAAATTCCAACATGGGATACAAGATGTAAGGAATAACTCGGAATGCAAGATGATCATCCGTATGACATGGTAGATACAGAAACTGCTTCTTTTATTCCATCGTCATACACACCATACAGGGTTTAGTACAAGACCAAACAAAGTACTATTACGGTGAAAAGAGGATTACATCTCATCGGAGGCATTCCAAGCTCCTATACATTATTTTTCTACTCCTCCGGAAAGAGTACAAACTAGGTCATATCCCACGAGTCACGCGGGACGATAGAAGACACAGCTAGTGCGAACTAGTGATACTACCACTAACTCAGACCGATCCGTAGTAGTCCTCGTAGAAGTCGCCTCCATAGCCTGGAAGTTCAACATGATCATCCGGAAACAGACGGTCTCGCGGAGCTTGTGGACCATAGGGGCTAGGATGAGGCCTTGGACCAACAAACGGTGGCCTACGGGGACCGCGAGGTGGGGTGATGCCTCCTACATCACGCCAAACCATCACGTCCGGCAGAGCAGATCTCACAGGATAGAGATCGCGCATATCTGAATATCCAGCTTGCACCGCCGGTGCGAACCGAGTCAAAGTAGCCCAGTGGTCAGCACGGGTATTGAAGAGCTCTAACCTTAAGGCCGGATTTTCACGGTCCTTATCCTCGAGCATCTCAGCAGTGGTGCGAGTCCGTGAATCCTCCTGAGTGGGGTCAGCATAGATAGCCTGGAGATACCCTTGTGCTCCCGGAAGTGATCCTGGCATATACCGGAAGTCAGAGTCCCGAAATAGACCAGATCTGACTCGCATAATGGTCATCATAGAGTAGGCGGCGTCCTGCACAGCCATCTCAATAGTAACCCCGAGTCCATAGGAGCAGTGAAGAGGCTCGGTGGATCCAGGATAAGATGGAAATATCCTGACAGTGCAGAGATACTGGCTTTGATTGAAATCCCAGAATTGCTCTTCGACCGTGTACTCAGGATACCAGCGGTATCCAGCCTCAGTCATTACCCTGACCAACTTAGCAGTATGGCCGGGTACATCTAGGCATCGAGTCAGGCGAACCACTTGATTGAGGTCGCGAGTGGCCATCTGAAAGCATAATCATAATGCAAAGGCATTAGAATTTCTAGCAAAATTTCGGCAGCATAACAGCTGTAAATGCTCAAAAAGGATTTTGAGACATTTGACAAAGGATTTCGTACATACTCAACATCATCATATCAAAGTTCTGAAACCATTCTGGCAACATAATGTGGTAGTAGAACTGAACTAGGCTTGTAACCATCAAACTTATAAGGTACTATTGATTTGTAACACGTGATCCTGATAGAGAGAGTAGATCCTAATTTCTTATCCCCGGTGGAAGAATGGACTGACTCAGATCAGAAAGTCATAAGGTATAAGGAGTAAAAGAGCCTTACGTGCCAACCCACAAACAATTCCCCTACATATAACTAAAGAATTTCTAGACTCAACATCGACCAGTTTGGCTTGGAGAACCTACAGGCAGTCCAGCTCTGATGCCAACGCTGTCAGGACCCCGACTCGATGTCACATCGATCTAGCTGGTAACACCTCATATCACTTTGCGGCCTCACGCACGGTATCCCCACGGGTGTCGTCTTACCTTTTCCCGGGACCGTTTGCGCCTTTTGGCTCACGTATATGATAGTGTCGCTAGCATCCATATGATAAAGAGCCCGGGCTGACATGACTAGTCGTAAACCCAAAGTGGCACAGACTTACAGGGACAGGCATCCATGACCCAGCTTCGAACGTGTCGGTCATCAGCAAGTGGGTCCGGGCTGTAGCACTGGGCTAGCAGGACTCCGGTAAACCGGGCTGTAGCGGGCTAACAGGACTCCGGTACTCAAAGCGTGACATTTCCCCAGAGGGACAGACACAGGAACGAAGAAGGACACATGCCGGCCAGCCTAAGTGTTCCAGAGCAGTAGCAAGCTACCATGGCTCAGCGGTAACACTAGGAGACATTTCCCGGTAAGAGAGGCTACTAAAGATAAACAACTAGATAGTCAGATCCCACACATACCAAGCATTTCAATCATACACACAATATGCTCGATATGTGCAAATACAACGAAGCATCACAACATGACTCTATGACACAAGTACTTTATTTAAGGCTCAGGGAGCCATACATAACATACACAAAGGTACGGGTCTCACGACCCCACATACAAGTCATACAGTCATACAAACCAGCAGCGGAAGTAACTTGTCTGAGTACAGACAACTAGTAAAATAAAAGAGGCTTGGAAAGCCTAGCTATACTATGTGGTCCTTCACAAGCTCAGGGTCACCACCTGGGTCTTTAGCCTACTCGTTGATGTCAACGTCTACATAGAACCCATCAGAAGGGGTTGCAGCGTCTTCTGTAAAAATGTAGATTATAGCAACATGAGTACAAAGGTACTCAGCAAGACTTACATCAGATCCTACATTCATGCATAGTATCAAGAAGGGTTGGTGGAGTTATTGCAGCAAGCCAGCTTTGACTCTTGGCTAGGCTAACCTACGATACTCCAACTTGAAATGGTTTTGCGCACACGAGTCCACTACTCACCACTTCAATACACTACCGAGGATCCACCTCCGTCTTCCTACAGAAGAGCCATCCTCGGCACTCACACTTATCTTGAGGCTTTTAGTAGTTTCCATTTACTTGTCTATGAACTGTATAGGCAACCAAGTAGTCCTTTACCGCGGACGCGGCTATTCGAATAGATCATGTTAACCCTGCAGGGGTGTACTTCTTCATACACGCTCTCACCACTTACCGTCGCTTACACGGCATGTACTCGGCAACCTTCAAGCGGAAGCCCAATGTGGGTGTCGGCCACGACCTACCTAATCACCTAAGCCTCCAGTCCAGGTTTATCGCCTATTCAGGTTCCATCCGCAGGGAGTCCGGCCGAAGTTTCCCATACGGCCCCGAACGATGTGAACAGGGTTCCCGAGATACCTAACGGGTACTCAGTACACCGTGCCACGTACCTACCGCATCACAGCCCACCCCTACGGTCAGCGCTGTCCACGGCCTCTAGTAGGCTACAAACACCAGAAACTACTTGCAACTCCTGGACGGAGAACTAGGGTGAATAAGAAGCCGAGAGGGTCCATTGGTTTCGGGCCCAATGCATGGTAGTAGCTGATTCTTAAATCACACATACAGATCTCAGTGCTTAAGGTCGGCTTCAATGAAACAACCCACCATGTACTCCTACATGGCCTCTCATCGATACCTTTACCAAATCGTGTTCACCACACCACTCTCATTACCGACATAATCATTTCACTCTAGCCCATCACCCAGATGGACCAGACCTGACACGACTCTAAGCATAGCAGGCATAGCAAGGTAGGAACAACACATACATAGGGCTCAATCAACTCCTACACATGCTAGTGGGTTTCATCTAGTTACTGTGGCAATGACAGGTCATGCAGAGGAAATGGGTTCAACTACCGTAGCACACAGCAGTTTGAATCGCGTTGTCCTAATGCAGTAAAAGAGAGCAGGAGCGAGAACATGGGATTGTATCGATATGATCAAATGGTTGGTTGCTTGCCTGATGGTTCGATGCACTGATATGGTTCTTCGTTAGGGTAATCATGGTACTCCTCAGGGGCAGAACCTGTCGCAAAGGACACCGATACACAACCATCACCAAACAATGTGCAACAATATGATGCATGCATGAAACATAGCAATATGAGTGTGTTGGGCTAATGCAACTAAAATCAGAGGGGTTTGAACAAATTTGAATCAAGGATTCAAATTTCAAATTCAAATATGGCCTTTTAAAGTGCTTTTCCTTGTTCTGCTTAAAACATCAATTTAACTTGTTTGCTCATGCATGAAAATAGTACAGATGGATAGATTGGATTTTTCTGATCATTTTTCATATATAATTTGTCCAATTTGGAGTTACAGAATAAAAGTTATGAATTTTTGAAGTTTAAATAATATTCTGGAATTTCCTGATTTAAATTAAATCCAGAAATTAATTACTGCGTCAGCCTGACGTCAGTGTGACGTCAGCAGATCAATGGAACAGGTCTGGGTCAAACCTGACAGTGGGTCCCGCATGTCAGGGTGATTATTTTAATTAAGATTTGATTAAAACTAATCCTGTATAATTAGCAGGGCTGGGCCCCACCTGTCATTGACTCAGGGGAGTCAACCAGGGCTCACCCGTGGTCAAAGTCAAAGCCGGTGACGCCGGCGTTTAGCCGCCGGCGAGCCAGACGCGGCGGCGGGAGTGGTTTTGGCCATTTCGGCCACCAAAGAGGCCGCGGAGACCACCGGAGTGGAGCTGAGGACAAACCGCAGCTCTTGGCGGAGTCCGTTGGGGTCGGGGTGGCCGGAGTTGGCGCCGGCGACGACTGTGGCGGCCACCGGGGTTCGGTCGAGGATGAACTTGGCGCTAGGGGGGTCGGTGAGGCTCGTGGAGTGGCTAGCTAGGTGCTGTGGGACTCGGTGAGTAAGATGGACACCATCTTGTGGCCGGAGTGTGGCCGGAAGCACGTCGGCGACGAGGTCCGCGACGGCGCGTGCGGGTGAGCTTGGTGCGCTCGCTGTGGTGCTCGAGAGAGAGAAATAGAGGAAGGGGAAGTTAGCCCAGCTCACTGCGGTCTTGATGGAAAGGACGGCGTGGTCGGGGACGAGCTGCTGCGGCGGCGACGGCGAAGGGGATCTCCGGCGATGGAGGTTCGGGCGAGGTTGGTGCGGCGGCTTCGAGGCACGCGAGCGCTCGGGGCTCGGCTAGCTCGAAGGAGTAGAGGACGGCGGAGCTTCTGGACAGGGTGGCGCGGCGTGGAGACGACGGGGAGCACGGCTACGGCGGTGGTGCGGCGACGGTGGCGTCGGCCATGGCGTGGGAGCGCGAGGGAGAGGAACTGGGGGCGAATGGAGGTGACCAGGAGGGTCGGGGCGCGACGTGGAGCTCGTCCAGGCCATCAGGGCGGCGAGAGAGGGAGGCCGGGCGGCGTGCAGCTGCGTGGCGAGCTGCGGTGCCGCCGCCGAGCACCTTGGCTGCCTGCCTGGCAAGCCAAGCAGCTCGCTGGAGCGGTGGCCGGGCTGGGCCGGCCAGGTGGGCTGGCTGGTGGGCCTGCGGTGGCGCCAGGTAAGTTTTCCCCTTTTTTTCTGTTTTCTGATTTATTTAATATAAATCTGCAACTTTGTTGAATTTAATAAAATACCTAGGCAACTTCAAAAATCACCAAACTATTCCTGGCCCATAGTTGGATTATTTCCAACATGAAACATTTTAGTTTGGAGATATTTGAGCATTTAAATATTTTA
Organism: Triticum aestivum; assembly: GCF_018294505.1. NCBI lineage: Eukaryota > Viridiplantae > Streptophyta > Magnoliopsida > Poales > Poaceae > Triticum > Triticum aestivum. The sequence goes on along the minus strand of NW_025229311.1, from coordinate 7,768 downwards.
TATTATTTTAAATGCCCAAATTCAAATATTTATGATTTAATTCAAAAACCCTAGGATGGCCTAGGAAAATGTGCACCATTTTTGGCAGAGGTTCTGAACCAAGACAAAAATGATGGGCATTTTAGAAGGGCATTTCAGGTTCATTGAAAAATTATTTTAGTAACCCTAGTTGGTTTCAGAGGGGACTGGGGGTTCTGTCATCCCCATTTCAAGTTTCTGATGAAAGAGTAAACATGATGCAACACTCTAATGCATGACTAGCTAGGGTGTGACATTACCCATACAACGGTGTTCGGATAATTGAGCAAGAAACATTTAGCATTGGGCTTCGGATGTTCTTGTTGAAAATCAGAGTATCGCAGACATGCTTCGAGATAGCATTGACATGGTCTTCATGTGAAGATCAGACTTTGGAAACACGAAGGATCCATCAGGAATAACTTGTAGAATAAGTCTTACAATTTCCTCATGGATGAACGGATAACCTTGCTGAAAAGGAATCTATAAGGATAGGTCCTCCAGCCGGGGGGGGGGTGCTAGGCATGACATCAGGTTACCGGGTCACCAAAGGATCAACATCATAACTCTCGGAAAGTTGTCCCAACCATCATATCTGACCGAGATTCATATCCAATTGGTGTCATGATACCTCAGACTCAGGGGGTCCGAGAGGAAAAGGTGCAACACAAATCGACGAAATGACATTGCAAGATTCTCAAGAAATGAACTATGGGAGCGGGTTTCTGAAGCAATAGTTCATCATTAAACCAAGGAGGGGATGAGAAGGTGGCTGATGGGCTCAGCGACAATTCATCGAGAATTCCAAACGGATGGATTTCCACGATAATGTGAACAAGAAGATGACATTTGTCAGCTCAAATGGTATAATGATGTATGCTCGAGGAAAACATACACAATTACACATTGGTTGAAAGGTGCACCCGAAATATGGGCTGGGTTGCACGACCAACGTCGGAATGGTGATTCAATAATCAATAGTCTAAGAATTTCACTTCAAAGCAAGAGGCTTGCTAGAAGTTTTGAATTCACACGTCATAGCTCAATTGTCGGTATTCCGGTTGAAAACAATACGGGGGCCAAGGAATGAACGAAGATGGCAAGAAGTATTATGATATCAAGAATTCTTAAGAGGTGGTGAAATTCTCACCACATTCTTGACAAAAAGAGATGGTAATACTTCCGAGGTAAGGAAGATCAACTGCTGGGTAGCAGGGATCTCAAGGTTTACACAAAACACGAACAAGTTGTGTTGAACGGAAGGCAATAAAGTGGTCGATGAGAACAAGAATCATCGAGGGGCAAGGATGGTATTACCCATCATGAATTCAATTGAATTCTTGGAAGAGCTCATAAGGTTGATGATGATCACGACACAATTGTCGAGAGATTTCATGCAGATGTAATCAATCAGCGACGACATCAAGCCGAAGGAATGATGAAGCAAGAGGTTATTGGAACCACAGTTACGACACAAACTCGAACTCAAGCTTGTTGTTTAAGGTGAAAGGGTATGACGAGGAAAATCGACGTAAGCTTAGCTATCGTCGCAAATTGATGCTCCGAGAATAAGGACCAGGTAGCACAGTTTGAAATCATCAAGATAATTATATAGCCAAACAGGCTAGGAATGGCGTGATCGGGTACAAACTCATACTTATAGAAGCTTACTGAAGAGTTGTTGAACCGTAGAGCGGACTCGGTTCAGTTATCGGTGTCTTTGAGTGTTTAATAACTCAGAGCCCGTGAAAAATTGGAATCAGTGGTAAGGTAGCACTTGATGAAGAACTCATAAGAAGTTATGCAGTACCATGATAATCTCGAGATACCAGGGGGGTAATACTCAACACAAGATCAAAGTAAAGGTTGGACTGGTGTATTGATCCATAGAAGACAATTGTTTTAACTTGTCCGAGAAATGGAATCAAAGAAGAACAATCATGGTCGGAACCACGGTTGCAAGGGATCAATTCACAGATACCATAGGTTAGTTATCAAGGAAATAGTTATTGTTACAAGAAGCTTTCATGATAGGATATATATCGCGTCCATGGGCATGAACACAAAGTTCAAGGTCGACTCCCACTTCTCCAATGCACAACCTTTCATTCACTTCTCGCGCTCAATGAAGTTGTAGTTTTGAAATTTTATCTGGCAAAATACCAGAAGAGTACGACTCGTGAAAACTTTCGAGTTCACACCTATTAAGGAAGGCATAGGTTCAACCCATCGGGGCATCTTAGAATCATATACCAGAATCTTTAGAAGTAATTAACTCAAGCTCGAAGACAGAGCATGGTTAAGAAAGCAGAGGATACAATTTACCAAAGGCATTATGTATCAGAGGAAAGGCTCACAAGGTTATTGAATATGAAGGGCGTTGTCAGATAAAATCCAACAAAGGATCTGGTGGTCCACAAGGGATCTGACGTGAGCATCGGTACTCAACTAGAGGAAGAAGATTGCAAGGAGATCAGATTATAGAAACAACTGACTAACTCAATTGTCAAATGCAAAGGAATTATGATTTCCAAATCAAGGGATCAGAAGCAATGCTCTGAGTAGGGATGGATAAGTTGAATAGCCTTAGGGTACAATCAATGACAATTGGATTGGTCGAGAACCAATTCCAGTTAAAAGAATGGAAGCTCAGTCGGAAAGGTAATTTATAAGGATCAATGATGATTGCGTGTATTCGCAGAATATTGAGTCAACAGACTCAAAATGATAATGACAAGGAATGTCATTAAGACTACGAGACTTATGGGATTAACCATAATGCAAGCAAGCAAGAATTTCAAGAGCCAAAGGCTCCAGAGGATTTTCGGAAGATCGAATATTATTTTGAAGACTTTCGTGAAACACATGAACAACTAGGGATAAGCGGTTACTCAACAAGTGCGAGAATTATCCATAGGGGTATTCAGGTGACAAGGAATTGCAAGACAGTAGGCACAAGATATTCTCGGATCAATAGAGAGAATTTCGGGTATCTTGTAATAACAAGATCAACTGAGAATAAAAGTAAGAACGTCAAGTGTATGTATTTATCCATAGGGATATTTCGATGGTAGGGAATTGCAAAGGCAACGGGCACAAAATCTCAAAAGAGTTTCGGCGAGTAACTTCGAAATCTTCTAGTGTAGCCGGCGATCACCTGGACTGAAGGGGCTCTCCAGGAGAAAGTATTTTCGAGAACCTAAAGTCAGATTTTAGTAAAAATCGTTTAACCTGAATAGAAGAGATGTCAGAGTCCCAGAGCATAGGTCGAGGAATAAAAGATCCTACTACCACCCAATGGCGACGTGGGCCCGTAAGGCACACAGCCAAGTTAGTAAAAGTTTTGCAATGACTAGACTCAACTTCGGCCAAGGAGTTGGAAAGGGGGATTCCTACAGGCAGTTGGCTCTGATACCAACTTGTGACGCCCCCGATTCAATCGTACTCTAATCATGCATGCAAACGTGTACGATCAAGATCAGGGACTCACGAAAAGATATCACAACACAACTCTAAAAAACATAAATAAGTCATACAAGCATCATAATACACGCCAGGGGCCTCGAGGGCTCGAATACAAGTGCTCGATCATAGACGAGTCAGCGGAAGCAACAATATCTGAGTACAGACAAAAGTTAAACAAGTTTGCCTTAAGAAGGCTAGCACAAACTGGGATACAGATCGAAAGAGGCGCAGGCCTCCTGCCTGGGATCCTCCTAAACTACTCCAGGTCGTCGTCAGCGGGCAGCACGTAGTAGTAGGCACCTCCGGTGTAGTAGGGATCGTCGTCGACGGTGGCGTCTGGCTCCTGGACTCTAGCATCTGGTTGCGACAACCAGAAAGAAAGGAAAGGGGAAAAAGGGGGGAGAAAGCAACCGTGAGTACTCATCCAAAGTACTCGCAAGCAAGGAACTACACTACATATGCATGGGTATATGTGTAAGGAGGCCATATCAGTGGACTGAACTACAGAATGCCAGAATAAGAGGGGGATAACTAATCATGTCAAAGACTACGCTTCTCGCCGCCACCGTCTTGCATCAAGTAGAAGAGAGTAGATTGAAGTCCTCCAAGTAGCATCTCCAAGTAGCATCTTCAAATAGCATCCCATAGCATAATCCTACCCGGCGATCCCCTCCTCATATCCCTGAGGTAGAGCGACCACCGGTTGTATCTGGCACTTGGAAGGGTGTGTTTTATTAAGTATCCGGTTCTAGTTGTCATAAGGTCAAGGTACAACTCCAAGTCGTCATGTTACCGAAGATCACGGCTATTCGAATAGATTAACTTCCCTGCAGGGGTGCACCACATAACCCAACACGCTCGATCCCATTTGGCCAGACACACTTTCCTGGGTCATGCCCGGCCTCGGAAGATCAACACGTCGCAGCCCCACCTAGGCACGACAGAGAGGCCAGCACGCCGGTCTAAACCTAAGCGCACAGGGGTCTGGGCCCATCGCCCATAGCACACCTGCACGTTGCGTACGCGGCCGAAAGCAGACCTAGCCTAGTGGCGTTCCAGTCCAATTCGGCGCGCGCCGCTCCGTCGCTGACGTCTGAAGTGCTTCGGCTGATACCACGACGTCGGGATACCCATAACTACTCCCGCGTAGATGGTTAGTGCATATAGGCTCGTAGCCAACTCAGATCAAATACCAAGATCTCGTTAAGCGTGTTAAGTATCCGCGAACGCCGAACAGGGCCAGGCCCACCTGTCTCCTAGGTGGTCTCAACCTGCCCTGCCGCTCCGCCACAAAGTAACAGTCGGGGGCTGTCGGGAACCCAGGCCCACCTCTACCGGGATGGAGCCGCCTGTCCTTTCAGCCCCCTCGTCAGAATCACTTGCGGGTACTCAATGAGCTGACCCGACTTTAGTCACCATCTGTATAGTATGTATGTATGTATAGTATATACCCGTGATCACCTCCCAAGTGATCACGGCCCGATAGTATAGCAAGGCAGACTGACAAGAATGTAGGGCCAATGATGGAACACTAGCATCCTATACTAAGCATTTAGGATTGCGGGTAAGGTATCAATGACTGTAGCAGCAATGTCAGGCTATGCATCAGAATAGGATTAACGGAAAGCAGTAACATGCTACACTACTCTAATGCAAGCAGTATAGAGGAGAATAGGCGATATCTGGTGATCAAGGGGGGGGGGGCTTGCCTGGTTGCGCTGGCAAGAGAGAGGGGTCGTCAACTCCGTAGTCGAACTGGTCAGCAGCAGCGTCGGTCTCGTAGTCTACCGGAGAGAAGAGGGGAAAGAAATAATCAATACAGAGCAAACAAAGCATCACAAAATATAACAAGGCAATACACGGTGTTCGGTGTGCCCTAACGCGGTAGTAGGTGATACCGGTGAAGGGGGGAAAACATCCGGGAAAGTATTCCCGGTGTTTCGTGTTTTCGGGCAGAGGAGCCGGAGGGGGAAAGTTGCATGTTCGATAGGTTAGGGGTGTGTGGCGGACGAACGGACTGCGTATCCGGATTCGTCTCGTCGTTCTGAGCAACTTTCATGTTGAAAATATTTTAATCCGAGTTACGGATTAAAAGATATGATTTTTAAAAGATTTTAAATTTTGGAATTTAATTATTTATTTAATTAATTCGGAAAAATGTATTTATGACGTCAGCATGATGTCATGCTGACGTCAGCAGTCAACAGGGGTTGACCGAGTCAACCCTGACAGGTGGGTCCCGTTCGTCATACACTGTTAACTAATTAACCTAATTAAGTTTAATTAACAGTAGTTAATTAGGTTAATTAGTTATTAGGTTAATTAACCAGGATTAATTATTTACTTAATTAATTGATTAATTAATTAATTAATTAGTTTTTATTCATTTTTTTTATTTATATAAATCTCATTTTCCTTTTCTTTTTATTTAAAAGTTCTGTGGGGGGTGGGGCCCCAATGTCATAGGCCCCAGGGGGCCAAACGGGCGTGCGGGCGTGCGAGGTGGCCCGTTCGGGCGCAACCCAGGGGGACGCGGGCGTGGGCCCCCGCCTGTTCCCGCGCCGGCGTGGCGGAGGGGGGGGCCC
>NW_025229311.1:0-760 GCF_018294505.1 Triticum aestivum | reverse complement strand
GGGGCGGCGGGGGCCGCCGGCGATGAGGGGAGGACGAGGGGGACCGGGATCGGGCGGGGGCCGATCCGGATCGGCGCGAGGGGGAGAAAGGGGATCGGGGGGGAGGATTGGTTGCGGCTAGGGTTCCCGACCGGGGGAAGAGGTGGATAAGTGGCCGGCCGGCTGGGCCGGCCAGGGAAGGGGGCTGGGCCAGGTGTGAGGGGGGCCAGGTGGGGAGGGGCTGGCCCAGTTGGGCCAGTGGGGTTTCCTCCCCCACTCTCTTTTGTTTTATTTTTACTTTTTATTTACTTTACCTTTTCTGTTTTATTTTAGTTGCAGTTTATTTTTTTGTTTTAGTAAATACCAAAGTGGCACCTAAATTGTTCTTACAAATTAAGCCACAACCACAAAATGCTTCATCCCTAAATAATATAGTTTAATATTTTACAAAACACAAAAGGCATTTAATTAATTTCTTTTGCTGCTGTTTTATTTTCCTTTGAGCATTTAAACATTTTATAAAAATGTGGTTTCACCTCCATAATTACCTATGTATTATTTGGTTCACTCTGAACATTTAAATTTTAATATTTGAAAACTTTTATTGTTTGCTCGATTTTGTATTTGAAATTCGAACCGGTTTTTGAACTAACCCGAGATTAACTACAGTGACAAAGGTGACGTGGCATCATTAGTGGGGATTACTGTAGCTTAATTACCCGGGCGTCACATTGTTGTTGTTGTTGTTGTTGTTGTCGTTGTCGTTGTGGTTGTTGTTATT
>NW_025229310.1:22627-24801 GCF_018294505.1 Triticum aestivum | reverse complement strand
GTTCGGTGGAGCTTCCTTATGTCGGCGTAGTAAAAAGGAAGTAGAGAGAAGTAGAGGATAGTATCTATAGGATGGCTTTTAGTTTTTTATTATTCTTGCGACTAAATGTAATGCTCCAGTTTCTTTTTGTATCAGGCAAACTATTGTAATCCTTATGTTTATGATCAGACCCTTTGTTTTTTTGCTTCATTTTAATGCTCGGCATGATACTGATGTCATTTATTGCTATGCGCTAGAGAGATGCAAACTTGAAGAGACGGACGTAGGATGGTTCTTCACCGCTGTGACAGTCCCGGCGACCTCTACCCAGTTCAGTCGCCGTCATCTCCGGGTGGTCCTCGAGCTTTTTCCGCCGGCGTCGATCTTTGGCATGCTCGTCTCGGGCATCCTAGCACCTCTTCACTTCATCAAATAATGAGAGGATTTTCTTTTTCATGTAATAAAACGGCCGCTCACTCATGTGAAGCCTGCCGGTTAGGCAAACATGTTCGCCTTCCTTTTAGCTCCTCTTCCACAGTTGCATCTTTTCTGTTTGAGTTAATTCATAGTGATGTATGGACATCTCCAGTACCCAGTAATTTTGGTTATCTTTATTATCTGGTCATACTGGATGATTACTCTCACTTTGTGTGGACATTTCCTCTTCGTAGGAAATTCGATGTTGCCGCTACTCTCATTGCATTCTATGCTTATGTCTCCACACAGTTCGGGTGACCCATACTCGCACTTCAGACCGACAACGGGAAAGAATTCGACAATCTCACCATCCGCCATCTCCTTTCCACCCACGGCACCGTGTTTCGTCTCACGTGCCCATACACCTCCCAGCAGAATAGTCGTGCCGAGCGCATCCTATGCACACTCAATGAGTGTGTGCGCACCCTTCTTTTCCATGCCTACATGCCTTCTCGGTTTTGGCCCCATGCCCTCGCCACCACCACCCTCCTCCTCAATCTTCGGCCATGCCGTACGCGCTGGAACTATGCGCCTCATCATCTCTTATATGGCACTCCTCCCTCCTATGATGGTCTCCGTATTTTCGGTTGCCTTTGCTACCCCAACACCACCGCCACCACCGCTCATAAACAAGCTCCTCGTTCCGTTCCATGTGTCTTCCTTGGTTACCCGGCCAACACTAAGGGTTATCGCTGCTACGACCCTGTGTCTCACCGTGTCATCACGTCACGACACGTGTACTTTGATGAGCTTGTGTTTCCCTTTGCTCAGGAACAGGTGGTGTCGTCTTCCCCTCCCGCGACGGGCTCTCCTCCGCGCCGCCACTAGGTACCGGCTTTGGGTGCTCTGGCACCCCCGCCCGCGGCTTCCTCCTCCGGATCGGGGCCCTCTGCGGCTCCCTCCTCCGGCTCAGCGCCCTCGTCGCCTGGAGCCCCGTCGACGCCGCCTACGTCGCCCCGCTCCCACGCCATGCATGCTGGGCCGCCGGCTGGGTCGGCCTCACCTGGCGCCGCCTCCCCTGGTGCGGCCTCTACGGGCACGGCTTCGACCCCGCCTCAGTCGCCCGCCTCGCCCGCCCCGTCGGGTGGCTTCCCCGACGCCACGGCCTCGACTCCCGCTTGGTCCGCCTCTCCCGTCGACGACATGGAGGCCACTGCCTCTCCCGTGGACGCCGTGGAGGCCACGGCCTCACCGCCACCCGCGGCTGCTCCGACGGCCGGGCCCGTCACCCGTTCGCGCACCGGGGTTTTTCGCCCGAGTTCCCGCTATGCGGATGACTACGTCTGCACCGCCTCGATGTCCGCTCCTTCCCCGCTGCCGTCCTCGGTTCGGGCCACTCTCCGCAACCCTCTCTGGATGGCCGCCATGCAGGAGGAGTTCGACACTTTGCAGCGGAACCGGACTTGGCAGCTTGTTCCCCGTCCCCGACACGCTAACGTGATCACCGGGAAGTGGGTCTTCAAACACAAGCTTCGTCCCGACGACACTCTGGATTGCTACAAGGCGCGTTGGGTTGTTCGTGTTTTCCGGCAACGCGCCGGTGTGGACTTCACCGACACTTTCGCTCCGATTGTTAAGCCTAGGACGATCCGCACTGTTTTACAGTTAGCGGTCTCTCGTGCCTGGCCAGTTCATCAGATGGATGTCTCCAACGCCTTTCTGCATGGTCATCTTGAGGAGCAGGTCTTCTGTCAGCAGCCCACGGGGTTTGTTGACCC
>NW_025229310.1:20246-20911 GCF_018294505.1 Triticum aestivum | reverse complement strand
GTCGTGCCGCCAGCGTGAAGGGAAGTCAAAACCAACACGAAGCCAGGATGTCAAGCCCGAGCAAGCATTAGCCAACCAAACAGTTCTCCGAAAATAAACCAGCCAACAATATTTTATCTTACGGATCCATGAAACAGAATACTAAAGAGAAGAGAATATGAACATCAACTGGAGTTCTGCACCATGGGGACAGTTCATTCTCCAAGCAATTCTGAGACTGAGAAGTTCGCCCCAATGCCGATCCAGCAAAAGAATGCAACGATGAAGAAGCACAGATTGAGCGTCGTCACAGAGCACCTTCCACCGATGAAGTTTGCCGCCGAGCTTCACAAGGATGCTGTGAATGTTTCTGTAAGTACGCCTTTGAAAACAACAGTCATTTCTTAGAGCATCTACAACCGCGAGTAGCTAATCCGGCCCTTCTCAAACGTCCGCGGGCGCGTTCGTAGACCGTGATCTGTCACCCTTCATTTCCTGCCTCTGCAGCAGTCTCCTTCATATCCGAACCCCAATATCCACGCAACCCATGCAATTTAAAACATAGGACTATGTAGATCAACACACCAGCAACAAACAGACATAATTCCGACTTCAATCGCATAGTAACAGCCATCGGACAACCAAAATAACAAGTCTTTTTCGCCAGACAATACTAATTAAATGTA
>NW_025229310.1:8806-18503 GCF_018294505.1 Triticum aestivum | reverse complement strand
GATTGACAAAGTGAATTGTTTACGGGGTTACTTGAATCCTCGACATCGTGGTTCATCCGATGAGATCATTGAGGAGCATGTGGGAGCCAACATGGGTATCCAGATCCCGAAGTTGGTTATTGACCGGAGAGCCGTCTCGGTCATGTCTACGTGTCTCCCGAACCCGTAGGGTCTACACACTTAAGGTTCGGTGACGCTAGGGTTGTAGAGATATGAGTATGCAGCAAACCGAAAGTTGTTCGGAGTCCCAGATGAGATCCCGGACGTCACGAGGAGTTCCGGAATGGTCCGGAGATAAATAATTATATATGGGAAGTCGAGTTTCAGCCATCGGGAAAGTTTCAGGGGTCACCAGTATTGTACCGGGACCACCGGAAGGGTCCCGGGGGTCCACCGGGTGGGGCCACCCATCCCGGAGGGCCCCATGGGCTGAAATGGGAGGGGAACCAGCCCCTGGTGGGCTGGTGCGCCCCCCTGGGCCCCCCTCTACACCTAGGGTTGGGAACCCTAGGGGAGGGGGCGCCTCCACTTGCCTTGGGGGGCAAGTCTCCCCCCTTGGCCACCGCCCCCCCTAGGTGATCCCATCTCCTAGGGCCGGCGCCCCCCCTAGGGTCCCTATATAAAGAGGGGGGGTGGGAGGGCAGCGCACCCTGACACCTGGCGCCTCGCTCCCCCCTTGCTACACCTCCTCCTCCCGCAAACGCTTGGTGAAGCCCTGCCGGAACCCTGCTGCATCCACCACCACGCCGTCGTGCTGCTGGATCTTCATCAACCTCTCCTTCCCCCTTGCTGGATCAAGAAGGAGGAGACGTCACGCTGACCGTATGTGTGTTGAACGCGGAGGTGTCGTCCGTTCGGCGCTAGGATCTCTGGTGATTTGGATCACGGCGAGTACGACTCCCTCAACCCCGTTCTCTTGAACGCTTCCGCTCGCGATCTACAAGGGTGTGTAGATGCACTCCCCTCTCTCGTTGCTAGATGAACTCATAGATTGATCTTGGTGAATGTAGAATTTTTTTTATTTTATGCAACGTTCCCCTACAGTGGCATCATGAGCTAGGTCTATGCGTAGTTCTCTATTGCACGAGTAGAACACAAATCTGTTGTGGGCGTAGATGTTGTCAACTTTCTTGCCATTACTAGTCTTATTTTGCTTCAGCGGTATTGTGGGATGAAGCGGCCCGGACCGACCTTACACGTATGTTTACGTGAGACAGGTTCCACCGACTGACATGCACTAGTTGCATAAGGTGGCTAGCGGGTGTCTGTCTCTCCCACTTTAGTTGGAGCGGATTCGATGAAAAGTGTCCTTATGAAGGGTAAATAGAAGTTGACAAATCACGTTGTGGCTTTTTCGTAGGTAAGAAACGTTCTTGCTAGAACCCTATTGCAGCCACGTAAAAGATGCAACAACAATTAGAGGACGTCTAACTTGTTTTTGCAGCAATTACTTTGTGATATGATATGGCCAAAAGTTGTGATGAATGATGAATGATATATTGTGATGTATGAGATCATGTTCTTGTAATAGGAATCACGACTTGCATGTCGATGAGTATGACAACCGGCAGGAGCCATAGGAGTTGTCTTAATTATTGTATGACCTGCGTGTCAATGATTTAACCCCATGTAATTACTTTACTTTATTGCTAAACCGTTAGCCATAGTAGTAGAAGTAATAGTTGGCGAGCAACTTCATGGAGACACGATGATGGAGATCATGGTGTCATGCCGGTGACGAAGATGATCATGGAGCCCCAAAGATAGAGATCAAAGGAGCTATATGATATTGGCCATATCATGTCACTACTATTTAATTGCATGTGATGTGTATTATGTTTATGCATCTTGTTTACTTAAAACGACGGTACTAAATAAGATGATCCCTCATAATAATTTCAAGAAAGTGTTCCCCCTAACTGTGCGTAGTTGCTAAAGTTCGTCATTTCGAAGCACCACGTGATGATCGGGTGTGGTAGATTCCTACGTTCACATACAACGGGTGTAAGACAGATTTACACATGCAAAAACACTTAGGTTAACTTGACGAGCCTAGCATGTATAGACATGGCCTCGGAACACAGAGACCGAAAGGTCGAACATGAGCCGTATGGAAGATACGATCAACATGGAGATGTTCACCGATGATGACTAGTCCGTCTCACGTGATGATCGGACACGGCCTAGTCGACTCGGATCATGTAACACTTAGATGACTAGAGGGATGTCAAATCTGAGTGGGAGTTCATTAAATAATTTGATTAGATGAACTTAATTATCATGAACTTAGTCTAAAATCTTTGCAAAAATGTCTTGTAGATCAAATGGCCAACGCTCATGTCAACATGAACTTCAACGCGTTCCTAGAGAAAACCAAGCTGAAAGATGATGGCAGCAACTATTCGGACTGGGTCCGGAACCTGAGGATCATCCTCATAGCTGCCAAGAATGCATATGTCCTAGAAGGACTGCTAGGTGAAGCACCCATCCCAGAGAACCAAGACATTATGAATGCTTGGCAGTCACGTGTTCATGATTACTCCCTCATTCAGTGCGGCATGCTTTACAGCTTAGAACCGGGGCTCCAAAAGCATTTTGAGCAACACGGAGCATATGAGATGTTCGAGGAGCTGAAAATGGTTTTCCAAGCTCACGCCCGGGTCGAGAGATATGAAGTCTCCCACAAGTTCTATAGTTGTAAGATGGAGGAAAATAGTTCTGTCAGTGAGCACATACTCAAAATGTCTGGGTTGCACAACCGCCTGTCCCAGCTGGACATTAACCTCCCGGACGAGGCGGTCATTGACAGAATCCTTCAGTCACTCCCACCGAGCTACAAGAGCTTTGTGATGAACTACAATATGCAGGGGATGGTGAAAACTATTCCTGAAGTATTTTCAATGCTGAAGTCGGCGGAGGTAGAAATCAAGAAGGAACATCAAGTGTTGATGATCAATAAAACCACTAAGTTCAAGAAAGGCAAGGGTAAGAAGAACTTCAAGAAGGACGACAAGGATGTTGCCACGCCCGGTATGCCAGTTGCCGGGAAGAAGTCAAAGAATGGATCCAAGCCTGAGACTGAGTGCTTTTATTGCAAAGGGAAGGGTCACTGGAAGCGGAACTGCCCCAAATACTTAGCGGACAACAATGCCGGCAACACTAAAGGCATATGTGATATACATGTAATTGATGTGTACCTTACCAGTACTCGTAGTTGTTGGGGAACGTAGCAGAAATAAAAAAATTTATACGCATCACCAAGATCAATCTATGGAGTAATCTAGCAACGAGGGGAAGAAGAGTGCATCTACATACTCTTGTAGATCGCTAAGTGGAAGCGTTCAAGTGAACGGGGTTGATGGAGTCGTACTCGTCGTGATCCAAATCACCGATGATCCTAGCGCCGAACGGACGGCACCTCCGCGTTCAACACACATACGGAACGGAGACGTCTCCCACGCCTTGATCCAGCAAGGAGGAGGGAGAGGTTGAGGAAAAGAGTCCAACAGCAGCACGACGGCGTGGTGGTGATGGAGTGACAGTTCTCCGGCAGGGCTTCGCAAAGCTTACGCGGAGGAGGAGAGGTATTGGAGGGGAGGGGTTGCGCCAGGTGCAAGCGTGAAGCTCCCATGCGCCTCCTCACTATATATAGGGGTGGAGGGGGCTGGTTTCTTGCCCTCCAAGTCCATTGGGGCGTTGGCAAAGGTGGGAGGAAAGAAATCACATCATTTCCTTCCCCACCGATTGTTATCCCCCCTTTTTAGGGATCTTGATCTTATCCCTTCGGGATATGATCTTATTCCTTCTAAGGGGGGATCTTGGTGCGCCTTGACCAGGGGTATGGGGCCTTGCCCCCACTACCCACGTTCATGTGGGTTCCCCCATGCAGGTGGGCCCCACTCCGGAACCTTCTAGAACCTTCCCGGTACAATACCGAAAAATCCCGAACATTTTCCGGTGGCCAAAATAGGACTTCCCATATATAAATCTTTACCTCCGGACCATTCCGGAACTCCTCGTGACGTCCGGGATCTCATCCGGGACTCCGAACAACATTTGGTAATTGCACACTAATTCCCATAACAACTCTAGCGTCACCGAACCTTAAGTGTGTAGACCCTACGGGTTCGGGAGCCATGCAGACATGACCGAGACAACTCTCCGGCCAATAACCAACAGCGGGATCTAGATACCCATGTTGGCTCCCACATGTTCCACGACGATCTCATCGGATGAACCACGATGTCGAGGATTCAATCAATCCCGTATTCAATTCCCTTTGTCTAGCGGTATAGTACTTGCCCGAGATTCGATCGTCGGTATCCCGATACCTTGTTCAATCTCGTTACCGGCAAGTCTCTTTACTCGTTCCGTAACACATCATCCCGTGATCAACCCCTTGGTCATTGTGCACATTATGATGATGTCCTACCGAGTGGGCCCAGAGATACCTCTCTGTCACACGGAGTGACAAATCCCAGTCTCGATTCGTGCCAACCCAACAGACACTTTCGGAGATACCCATAGTGTACCTTTATAGCCACCCAGTTACGTTGTGACGTTTGGTACACCCAAAGCATTCCTACGGTATCCGGGAGTTGCACAATCTCATGGTCTAAGGAAATGATACTTGACATTAGAAAAGCTTTAGCATACGAACTACATGATCTTTGTGCTAGGCTTAGGATTGGGTCTTGTCCATCACATCATTCTCCTAATGATGTGATCCCGTTATCAACGACATCCAATGTCCATGGTCAGGAAACCGTAACCATCTATTGATCAACGAGCTAGTCAACTAGAGGCTTACTAGGGACATGGTGTTGTCTATGTACCCACACATGTATCTGAGTTTCCTATCAATACAATTATAGCATGGATAATAAACGATTATCATGAACAAGGAAATATAATAATAATAACTAATTTATTATTGCCTCTAGGGCATATTTCCAACAGTAGTAACTCCTGGGTATTTGATACCGGTGCTGTTGCTCATATTTGTAACTCACAGCAGGAGCTGTGGAATAAGCGGAGACTGGCGAAGGACGAGGTGACGATGCGCGTCGGGAATGGTTCCAAGATCGATGTGATCGTCGTCGGCACGCTGCCTCTAAATTTACCCACGGGATTAGTTTTAAACCTCAATAATTGTTATTTAGTGCCAAGTTTGAGCATGAACATTGTATCTGGATCTCGTTTAATACGAGATGGCTACTCATTTAAATCCGAGAATAATGGTTGTTCTATTTATATGAGAGATATGTTTTATGGTCATGCCCCGATGGTCAATGGTTTATTCTTAATGAATCTCGAACGTAATGTTACACATATTCATAGTGTGAATACCAAAAGATGTAAAGTTGATAACGATAGTCCCACATACTTGTGGCACTGCCGCCTTGGTCACATTGGTGTCAAGCGCATGAAGAAGCTCCATGCTGATGGACTTTTAGAGTCTCTCGATTATGAATCATTTGACACATGCGAACCATGCCTCATGGGTAAAATGACCAAGACTCCTTTCTCCGGAACAATGGAGCGAGCAACCAACTTATTGAAAATCATACATACTGATGTGTGCGGTCCAATGAGCGTTGAGGCTCGTGGAGGATATCGTTATGTTCTCACTCTCACTGATGACTTAAGTAGATATGGGTATGTCTACTTGATGAAACACAAGTTTGAGACCTTTGAAAAGTTTAAAGAATTTCAGAATGAGGTAGAGAATCAACGTGACCGAAAGATAAAGTTCTTACGATCAGATCACGGAGGAGAATATTTAAGTCAGGAATTTGGTACACACTTAAGGAAATGTGGAATCGTTTCACAACTCACGCCGCCTGGAACACCTCAGCGTAATGGTGTATCCAAACGTCGTAATCACACTCTATTGGATATGGTGCGATCTATGATGTCTCTTACCGATTTACCGCTATCATTTTGGGGATACGCTCTAGAGACAGCTACATTCACTTTAAATAGGGATCCGTCTAAATCCGTTGAGACGACACCGTATGAATTATGGTTTGGGAAGAAACCTAAGCTGTCGTTTCTAAAAGTTTGGGGATGCGATGCTTATGTCAAGAAACTTCAACCTAAAAAGCTCGAACCCAAGTCGAAAAAATGCGTCTTCATAGGATACCCTAAGGAAACCATTGGGTATACCTTCTACTTAAGATCCGAGGGCAAGATCTTTGTTGCCAAGAACGGATCATTTCTGGAAAAAGAGTTTCTCTCGAAAGGAGTAAGTGGGAGGAAAGTAGAACTCGATGAAGTACTACCTCTTGAACCAGAAAATAGTGCAGCTCAGGAAAATGTTCCTGTGGTGCCTACGCCGACTGGAGAGGAAATTAATGTTGATCAAGGTACTTCGGATCAAGTTGCTACTAAACTTCGTAGGTCTACAAGGACACGTTCCACACCAGAGTGGTATGGCAACCCTGTCCTGGAAATCATGTTGTTAGACAATGGTGAACCTTCGAACTATGAAGAAGCGATGACGGGCCCAGATTCCAACAAATGGCTTGAAGCCATACAATCCGAGATAGAATCCATGTATGAAAACAAAGTATGGACTTTGACAGACTTGCCCGATGATCGGCGAGCGATAGAAAACAAATGGATCTTTAAGAAGAAGACGGACGCGGATGGTAATATTACCATCTATAAAGCTAGACTTGTCGCTAAGGGTTATCGACAAGTTCAAGGGGTTGACTACGATGAGACTTTCTCTCCCGTAGCGAAGCTGAAGTCCGTCTGAATCATGTTAGCAATTGCCGCATACTATGATTATGAGATATGGCAGATGGACGTCAAAACGGCATTCCTTAACGACTATCTTAAGGAAGAACTGTATATGATGCAGCCGGAAGGTTTTGTCGATCCTAAGAATGCTAACAAGGTATGCAAGCTCCATCGATCCATTTATGGACTGGTGCAAGCATCTCGGAGTTGGAACATTCGCTTTGATGAGATGATCAAAGCGTTTGGGTTTATGCAGACTTATGGAGAAGCCTGCGTTTACAAGAAAGTGAGTGGGAGCTCTGTAGCATTTCTCATATTATATGTAGATGACATACTTTTGATGAGAAATGATATAGAACTTTTGGACAGCATTAAGGCCTACTTGAATAAGTGTTTTTCAACGAAGGACCTTGGAGAAGCTGCTTACATATTAGGCATCAAGATCTATAGGGATAGATCAAGACGCCTCATAGGTCTTTCACAAAGCACATACCTTGATAAGATATTGAAGAAGTTCAATATGGATCAGTCCAAGAAAGGGTTCTTGCCTGTATTGCAGGGTGTGAGATTGAGCTTAGCTCAATGCCCGACCACGGCAGAAGATAAAGAAGAGATGAGTGTCATCCCCTATGCCTCGGCCATAGGATCTATTATGTATGCCATGCTGTGTACCAGACCTGATGTAAACCTTGCCTTAAGTTTGGTAGGAAGGTACCAAAGTAATCCCGGCAAGGAACACTGGACAGCGGTCAAGAATATCCTGAAGTACCTGAAAAGGACAAAGGACATGTTTCTCGTTTATGGAGGTGACGAAGAGCTCGTCGTAAAGGGTTACGTCGATGCTAGCTTCGACACAGATCTGGATGACTCTAAGTCACAAACCGGATACGTGTATATGTTGAATCGTGGAGCAGTAAGCTGGTGCAGTTGCAAGCAGAGCGTCGTGGTGGGATCTACATGTGAAGCGAAGTACATGGCAGCCTCGGAGGCAGCGCATGAAGCAATATGGATGAAGGAGTTCATCACCGACCTAGGAGTCATACCCAATGCGTCGGGGCCGATCACTCTCTTCTGTGACAACACTGGAGCTATTGCCCTTGCCAAGGAGCTCAGGTTTCACAAGAAGACCAGGCACATCAAGCGTCGTTTCAACTCCATTCGTGAAAATGTTCAAGATGGAGACATAGATATTTGCAAAGTACATACGGATCTGAATGTTGCAGATCCATTGACTAAACCTCTTCCGCGAGCAAAACATGATCAACACCAGAACTCTATGGGTGTTCGATTCATCACAATGTAACTAGATTATTGACTCTAGTGCAAGTGGGAGATTGTTGGAAATATGCCCTAGAGGCAATAATAAGAGGATTATTATTATATTTCCTTGTTCATGATAATTGTCTTTTATTCATGCTATAATTGTATTATCCGGAAATCGTAATACACGTGTGAATACCTAGACCACAATATGTCCCTAGTGAGCCTCTAGTTGACTAGCTCGTTGATCAACAGATAGTCATGGTTTCCTGACTATGGACATTAGATGTCATTGATAACGGGATCTAAACCTCGGCAAACGTCGGGCTGGGCCGGGTTTCGGGCCGGGCTTGTAAAAGCCCGACCTTCATTTCTCAAGCCCGAGCCCGGCCCGAATCCCGAAATACTCCATATTTTCAAGCCCGAGCCCGCCCGAAGTCAAGCCCGAAGCCCGAAAGCCCGACCCGAATGCTATTTTCTAGTACGCGCACGTGCAAGCCCGGCCCGAAGCCCTAAAGCCCGGCCCGAAATACAGGAAAATTGAAGCCCGAGCCCGGCCCGAACTATCTCTCGGGCTGCAAAACAAAGCCCGAGCCCGGCCCGGCCCGGGTTTTTCAGGCCGGGTCGTCGGGCCGGGCTGCCCATGCCCGGGTTTAATGGGATCACATCATTAGGAGAATGATGTGATGGACAAGACCCAATCCTAAGCATAGCACAAGATCGTGTAGTTCGTTTGCTAGAGCTTTTCCAATGTCAAGTATCTTTTCCTTAGACCATGAGATCGTGTAACTCCCGGATACCGTAGGAGTGCTTTGGGTGTATCAAACGTCACAACGTAACTGGGTGACTATAAAGGTATACTGCGGGCATCTCCGAAAGTGTCTGTTGGGTTGACACGGATCGAGACTGGGATTTGTCACTCCGTATGACGGAGAGGTATCACTGGGCCCACTCGGTAATGCATCATCATAATGAGCTCAAAGTGACCAAGTGTCTGGTCACGGGATCATGCATTACGGTACGAGTAAAGTGACTTGCCGGTAATGAGATTGAACGAGGTATTGGGATACCGACGATCGAATCTCGGGCAAGTAACATACCGATTGACAAAGAGAATTGTTTACGGGGTTAGTTGAATCCTCGACATCATGGTTCATCCGATGAGATCATAAAGGAGCATGTGGGAGCCAACATGGGTATCCAGATCCCGCTGTTGGTTATTGACCGAAGAGCCGTCTCGGTCATGTCTACGTGTCTCCCGAACCCGTAGGGTCTACACACTTAAGGTTCGGTGACGCTAGGCTTGTAGAGATATGAGTATGCAGCAAACCGAAAGTTGTTCGGAGTCCCGGATGAGATCCCGGACGTTACGAGGAGTTCCGGAATGGTCCGGAGGTAAAGAGTTATATGTGGGAAGTCGAGTTTCGGCCATCGAAAAGTTTCGGGGGTCACCGGTATTTTACCGGGACCATCGGAAGGGTCCCGGGGGTCCACCGGGTGGGGCCATCCATCCCGGAGGGCCCCATGGGCTGAAGTGGGAGGGAAACCAGCCCCTGGTGGGCTGGTGCGCCCCCCCGGGCCCCCCTCTGCGCCTAGGGTTGGGAACCCTAGCGGAGGGGGCGCCTCCACTTGCCTTGGGGGGCAAGTCTCCCCCCTTGGCCGCCGCCCCCCTAGGAGATCCCATCTCCTA
>NW_025229310.1:0-1617 GCF_018294505.1 Triticum aestivum | reverse complement strand
TGGACTGGAGTCCGGACCTGCCATGATTCCTTTGTTATTATTTGTACATATAAATTATTAACTGCTGTCTTTAGTTCGCGCATGTCACGATGGTAAAAGCTTTCATTATTACTGATTTTTGTTCTGGTTGCGTAAGAAATTTATCAAATGCTTTTAGGATCCAAGCAAAGAAAGAAGCTAATAATGATGGAGATACCTAGCGTTTTCGGTCCTGGAGATAGGTCTATCACTCTCTACGAGGGCATCAATCATCATCCAGATCCAGATTCCATTTTCAGGAGTAAGACCGTCGCACAGCTGGGATGTGGCAATGGTTGGATATCCATTGCGCTAGCAGAAAAATGGTGCCCTTCCAAGGTTGGTGTCTCTTGTCCCGTCTCCTTTGGACATTTATCTTATGGTCGTTGTTATGTAAGTGGGAACTGCAGCAGTTTGACATTTGTTTATAGAAGTGGGTGCTCCATAGTTAGATATTTACTCAGGTTTGATGATATGATACTTCTCAGACTTCTGATAATCTGCCGACAGTCTAAGTTAGTCGGAACATCTAGAAAACGATATATGTTGAGCATTCTTCCGAATCTAGGCGAGGCACTAGTACACACTGAATAATCTGTCTTTCGAAAGGGAAAAGAGAAAATAACGCGCAATTATTTGAGCCTCAGATGCCAGGGAACTGAATTAGTTCTGGCTCAGCTCTACATTACGTTAATAGTTCAGCCACATATTTTTGCCAGAATCCAAGCTGAGCATCTTTTGTTTCTTTGAAGGTCTATGGTCTGGATATTAACCCAAGGGCAATCAAGATTGCGTGGATAAATCTTTATTTAAATGCACTGGACGACGATGGTCTTCCAATTTACGACAGGGAGGGGAAAACACTGCTTAATAGAGTTGAATTCCATGAATCTGATCTTCTTTTTTTACTGTAGAGACAACAAGATAGAACTTGATAGCATTGTTGGATGCATACCGCAGGTACGGTCAAACGAAATTGTAGTAGACCCAGAACTGAAGGAAAATGCTGACTCTTATAATCTAATTTTCAGATTCTTAAACCCAATCCAGAGGCAATGTCAAAGATTATCACTGAAAATTTAAGCAAGGAGTTCTTGTATTCCTTGAGCAGCTACTATGCTCTTCAAGTAAGTCAGGCATCTTTTGCATGTTCATCACTTCAGCCATTTAATCTACCAAATACCAACGGTGATTTATCTTAACATTGTTTTTTTCTAGCTGGGTTAGGAGGATCAAGAGTGAACTTTAAACCTACACATTTTTTTTCTGTAACTGCATTATTGTTCTTTGTAACCAGATTAGAAGAAAAAAATGTGTTTCAAACATATGTCATTTCCTTGTAGGCGTGTTCCTACCCCTGATATAATAAAAGTATACTTCAGAAATAATATATGATCTGTATGACTATATTTCTAACTTGATTCCACAAGTATAATTGAGTTAACAGCTTTGGGCTCTACACTAACATGGGCAACCAGAACAAATGATGGACAGTAGAATTACTTTCTTGGGGAGTAATCCTTTCCTCATCTCAACTTTGCATGGCTTTATTGTGTTACAATTTATAACTATAAACATGATTAGCATTCCACACTTTTC
>NW_025229309.1:24260-24806 GCF_018294505.1 Triticum aestivum | reverse complement strand
AGTCCAGTACTCGCCTAAGTTCGAAAAATCCTACTGGGTGAAGAGCAAGCCTCTCACTCGGGGGCTTAGCTGCAGTCCAGTACTCGCCTAAGTTTGAAAAATCCTACCGAGTGATGAGCAAGTCTCTCACTCGGGGGCTTAGCTGCAGTCCAGTACTCGCCTAAGTTTGAAAATTCCTACCGAGTGATGAGCAAGTCTCTCACTCGGGGGCTTAGCTGGAGTCCAGTACTCGCCTAATTTTGAAAAATCCTACCGAGTGGTGAGCAACCCTCCCACTCGGGGGCCTAGCTGCAGTCGAGTACTTGCCTAAGTTTCAAAAATCCTACCGAGTGGTGAGCAACCCTCCCACACGGGGGCTTAGCTGCAGTCCAGTACTCGCCTAAGTTTGAAAAATCCTACCGAGTGATGAGCAAGCCTCTCACTCGGGGGCTTAGCTGCAGTCCAGTGCTCGCGTAAGTTCGAAAAATCGTACCGAGTGGTGAGCAACCCTCCCACTCGGGGGCTTAGCTGCAGTCCAGTACTCGCCTAAGTTTGAAAAATCCTACC
>NW_025229309.1:21573-21844 GCF_018294505.1 Triticum aestivum | reverse complement strand
CTACCGTGTGGTGAGCAACCCTCCCACTCGGGGGCTTAGCTGCAGTCCAGTACTCTCCTAAGTTTGAAAAATCCTACCGAGTGGTGAGCAACCCTCCCACTCGGGGGCTTAGCTGCAGTCCAGTACTCGCCTAAGTTTGAAAAATCCTACCGAGTGGTGAGCAACCCTCCCACTCGGGGGCTTAGCTGCAGTCCAGTGCTCGCCTAAGTTTGAAAAATCCTATCGAGTGGTGAGCAACCCTCCCACTCGGGGGCTTAGCCGCAGTCTAGTA
>NW_025229309.1:19963-20675 GCF_018294505.1 Triticum aestivum | reverse complement strand
CAGTCCAGTACTCGCCTAAGTGTGAAAAAATCCTACCGAGTGGTGAGCAAGTCTCTCACTCGGGGGCTTAGCTGCAGTCCAGTAATCGCCTAAGTTTGAAAAATCCTACCGAGTGGTGAGCAACCCTCCGACTCGGGGGCTTGGCTGCAGTCCAGTACTCGCCTAAGTTTGAAAAATCCTACCGAGTGGTGAGCAACCCTCCCACTCGGAGGCTTAGCTGCAGGCCAGTACTCGCCTAAGTTTGAAAAATCCTACCAAGTGGTGAGCAACCCTCCCACTCGGGGACTTAGCTGCAGTCAAGTACTCGCCTAAGTTTGAAAAATCCTACCGAGTGCTGAGCAACCCTCCCACTCGGGGGCTTAGCTGCAGTCAAGTAGTTGCCTAAGTTTGAAAAAACCTACCGAGTGGTGAGCAACCCTCCCACTCGGAGGCTTAGCTGCAGTCCAGTACTCGCCTATGTTTGAAAAATCCTACCGAGTGATGAGCAAGGCTCCCACTCGGGGGCTTAGCTGCAGTCCTGTACTCGCCTAAGTGTGAAAAAATCCTACCGAGTGGTGAGCAAGCCTCTCACTCGTGGGCTTAGCTGCAGTCCAGTACTCGCCTAAGTTTGAAAAATCCTACCGAGTGGTGAGCAACCCTCCCACTCGGGGGCTTAGCTGCAGTCCAGTACTCGCCTATGTTTGAAAAATCCTACCGAGTGATGAGCAAGGCT
>NW_025229309.1:19241-19940 GCF_018294505.1 Triticum aestivum | reverse complement strand
AGCTGCAGTCCCGTACTCGGCTAAGTGTGAAAAAAATCCTACCTAGTGCTGAGCAAGTCTCTCACTCGGGGGCTTAGCTGCAGTCCAGTACTCGCCTAAGTGTGAAAAAATCCTACCGAGTGGTGAGCAACCCTCCCACTCGGGGGCTTAGCTACAGTCTAGCACTCGCCTAAGTTTGAAAAATCCTACCGAGTGGTGAGAAACCCTCCCACTCGGGGGCTTAGCTGCAGTCCAATACTCGGCTAATTTTGAAAAATCCTACCTAGTGGTGAGCAAGCCTCTCACTCAGGGGATTAGCTGTAGTCCAGTACTAGCCTAAGTGTGAAAAAATCCTACCGAGTGGTGAGCAACCCTCCCACTCGGGGGCTTAGATGCAGTCAAGTACTCGCCTATGTTTGAAAAATCCTACCGAGTGGTGAGCAACCCTCCCACTCGGAGGCTTAGCTGCAGTCCAGTACTCGCCTATGTTTGAAAAATCCTACCGAGTGATGAGCAAGGCTCCCACTCGGGGGCTTAGCTGCAGTCCAGTACTCGCCTAAGTTTGAAAAATCCTACCGAGTGGTGAGCAACCCTCCCACTCGGAAGCTTAGCTGCAGTCCAGTACTCGCCTATGTTTGAAAAATCCTACCGAGTGATGAGCAAGGCTCCCACTCGGGGGCTTTGCTGCAGTCTAGTACTCGCCTAAGTGTGAAAAATTCC
>NW_025229309.1:18476-18979 GCF_018294505.1 Triticum aestivum | reverse complement strand
GCTCCAGTCCAGTACTCGCCTAACTTTGAAAAATCCTACCGAGTGGTGAGCAAGCCTCTCACTCGGGGGCTTAGCTGTAGTCCAGTACTCGCATAAGTGTGAAAAAATCCTACCGAGTGGTGAGCAAGTCTCTCACTCGGGGGCTTAGCTGCAGTCTAGTACTCCCCTAAGTTTGAAAATTCCTACCGAGTGGTGAGCAACCCTCCCACTCGGGGGCTTAGCTCCAGTCCAGTACTCGCCTAAGTTTGAAAAATCCTACCGAGTGGTGAGCAACCCTCCCACTCGGAGGCTTAGCTGCAGTCAAGTACTCGCCTATGTTTGAAAAATCCTACCGAGTGGTGAGCAACCCTCCCACTCGGGGGCTTAGCTGCAGTCCAGTACTTGCCTAAGTTTGAAAAAACCTACCGAGTGGTGAGCAACCCTCCCACTCGGAGGCTTAGCTGCAGTCCAGTACTTGCCTATATTTGAAAAATCCTACCGAGTGATGAGCAAGGCTCCCACTC
>NW_025229309.1:15820-16519 GCF_018294505.1 Triticum aestivum | reverse complement strand
AGCTGCAGTCCCGTACTCGGCTAAGTGTGAAAAAAATCCTACCTAGTGCTGAGCAAGTCTCTCACTCGGGGGCTTAGCTGCAGTCCAGTACTCGCCTAAGTGTGAAAAAATCCTACCGAGTGGTGAGCAACCCTCCCACTCGGGGGCTTAGCTACAGTCTAGCACTCGCCTAAGTTTGAAAAATCCTACCGAGTGGTGAGAAACCCTCCCACTCGGGGGCTTAGCTGCAGTCCAATACTCGGCTAATTTTGAAAAATCCTACCTAGTGGTGAGCAAGCCTCTCACTCAGGGGATTAGCTGTAGTCCAGTACTAGCCTAAGTGTGAAAAAATCCTACCGAGTGGTGAGCAACCCTCCCACTCGGGGGCTTAGATGCAGTCAAGTACTCGCCTATGTTTGAAAAATCCTACCGAGTGGTGAGCAACCCTCCCACTCGGAGGCTTAGCTGCAGTCCAGTACTCGCCTATGTTTGAAAAATCCTACCGAGTGATGAGCAAGGCTCCCACTCGGGGGCTTAGCTGCAGTCCAGTACTCGCCTAAGTTTGAAAAATCCTACCGAGTGGTGAGCAACCCTCCCACTCGGAAGCTTAGCTGCAGTCCAGTACTCGCCTATGTTTGAAAAATCCTACCGAGTGATGAGCAAGGCTCCCACTCGGGGGCTTTGCTGCAGTCTAGTACTCGCCTAAGTGTGAAAAATTCC
>NW_025229309.1:11944-13456 GCF_018294505.1 Triticum aestivum | reverse complement strand
AAAAAATCCTACCGAGTGGTGAGCAAGCCTCTCACTCGTGGGCTTAGCTGCAGTCCAGTAGTCGCCTAAGTTTGAAAAATCCTACCGAGTGGTGAGAAACCCTCCGACTCGGGGGCCTAGCTGCAGTCCAGTAGTCGCCTAAGTTTGAAAAATCCTACCGAGTGGTGAGCAAGCCACTCACTCGGGGGCTTAGTTGTAGTCCAGTACTCGCCTAAGTGTGAAAAATCCTACCGAGTGGTGAGCAACCCTCCCACTCGGGGGCTTAGCTGCAGTCAAGTACTCGCCTATGTGTCAGGACCCCGATTCCAAGTCACACCGATCTAGCCTGTAACACCTCATATCATATTGCGGCCTCACGCACGGTACTCCCACGGGTGTCGCCTTACCATGGCCCGGGACCGTTTGCGCCTTTTGGCTCACGTATATGACAATTTCGCTAGCATCCATATGACAGAGAACCCGGGCCGACATGGCTAGTCGTGAACCCAAAGCGGCACTAACGTATGGGGACAGGCATACATGAATCAACATCGAACATGTCGGTCAGCAGCGCGTGAATCCGGGCTGTAGCACTGGGCTAACAGGACTCCGGGAACCCGGGTTGTAGCAGGCTAGGCAGGACTCCGGATGTCATCGTGTGACATTTCCCGAAGGGACAGACACAGGAACGATATGACTCACATGCCGGCCAGTCAAGTGTCCAGAGCAGTAGTGCTGGGCTAGCAGGACTCCGGTGAACCGGGCTGTAGCGGACTACTATGGCTCAAGGAGGCACCAGACTACATTTCCCCATAAGAGAGGCTGCTAAAGATAGACAACTAGATTGTCGGATCCCACACATACCAAGCATTTCAAACATACACACAATATGCTCGATATGCGCGAATACAACATGGCATCACAACAAAACTCTACAACTCAAGTACTTTATTTAAGGGGCTCCGGAGAGCCTTACATAACTTGTTCATACAGATAGGGGCCACATGACCCGACACTCAAGTCATACAATCATACAAGCACATGCGGAAGCAAACTGTCTGGGTACAGACACTAGAAGAAAGAAGGCTTGACGAAGCCTGTCTATCTACATAGGCCCTTCACAAGCCTAGATCACCACCTGGGTGGCAAGTCACTCGTCGTCGTCGAGTTCTACGTAGAACCCGTCAGAAGGGGCGGTGTTGTCGTCTGAAAACAGTAATTAAAGCAACATGAGTACAAAGGTACTCAGCAAGTCTTACAACAGATCCTACCATACATGTTCATTCTCAAGAAGGTAGTGGGGTTATTGCAGCAAGCCAGCTTTGACTCTTGGCTAAGCTATCCTACGATACACCACTTGTGAAATAGTTTTCGCACACGAGTCCACTAAACACCAACTCAATACTCCACCGTGGATCCTCCCTCGTCATCCAACGAGAGGGCCATCCGCGGTACTCACACTTATCTTGAGGCTTTTAGTAGTATCCATTTACTTGTCTATGAACTGCATAAGCGACCAAGTAGTCCTTTACC
>NW_025229309.1:11598-11934 GCF_018294505.1 Triticum aestivum | reverse complement strand
TCCAGTACTCGCCTAAGTGTGAAAAATCCTACCGAGTGGTGAGCAACCCTCCCACTCGGGGGCTTAGCTGCAGTCAAGTACTCGCCTATGTTTGAAAAATCCTACCGAGTGGTGAGCAACCCTCCCACTCGGGGGCTTAGCTGCAGTCCAGTACTCGCCTAAGTTTGAAAAATCCTACCGAGTGGTGAGCAACCCTCCCACTCGGAGGCTTAGCTGCAGTCTAGTACTCGCCTATGTTTGAAAAATCCTACCGAGTGATGAGCAAGGCTCCCACTCGGGGGCTTAGCTGTAGTCCAGTACTCGCCTAAGTGTGAAAAAATCCTACCGAGTGGTGAG
>NW_025229309.1:0-11588 GCF_018294505.1 Triticum aestivum | reverse complement strand
ACTACATTTCCCCATAAGAGAGGCTGCTAAAGATAGACAACTAGATTGTCGGATCCCACACATACCAAGCATTTCAAACATACACACAATATGCTCGATATGCGCGAATACAACATGGCATCACAACAAAACTCTACAACTCAAGTACTTTATTTAAGGGGCTCCGGAGAGCCTTACATAACTTGTTCATACAGATAGGGGCCACATGACCCGACACTCAAGTCATACAATCATACAAGCACATGCGGAAGCAAACTGTCTGGGTACAGACACTAGAAGAAAGAAGGCTTGACGAAGCCTGTCTATCTACATAGGCCCTTCACAAGCCTAGATCACCACCTGGGTGGCAAGTCACTCGTCGTCGTCGAGTTCTACGTAGAACCCGTCAGAAGGGGCGGTGTTGTCGTCTGAAAACAGTAATTAAAGCAACATGAGTACAAAGGTACTCAGCAAGTCTTACAACAGATCCTACCATACATGTTCATTCTCAAGAAGGTAGTGGGGTTATTGCAGCAAGCCAGCTTTGACTCTTGGCTAAGCTATCCTACGATACACCACTTGTGAAATAGTTTTCGCACACGAGTCCACTAAACACCAACTCAATACTCCACCGTGGATCCTCCCTCGTCATCCAACGAGAGGGCCATCCGCGGTACTCACACTTATCTTGAGGCTTTTAGTAGTATCCATTTACTTGTCTATGAACTGCATAAGCGACCAAGTAGTCCTTTACCACGGACGCGGCTATTCGAATAGTTTCATACCCTGCAGGGGTGTACTTCGTCACACACGCTCTCACCACTTATCGTCGCTACACGACGTGTACTCGGCAACCTTCAAGTGGAAGCCCAACGTGGGTGTCGGCCACAGCCTACCTAAACACTCGAGTCTCTAGTCCAGGTTTATCGCCTATTCAGGTTCCAGCCGCAGGGAGTCCGGCCGAGGTTTCCACATACGGCCCCGAGCTTACTATGTGTGCAGGGTTCCCGGTCACCAAACGGGCGACTCGGTACACCGTGCCACGAGCCTACCGCATCACAGCCCACCCCTTGGTCAGCGCTGTCCACGGCCTCCAGCTTACTACAAACACCAGAAACTACGTGCAACTCCTGGACTGAGGACAAGGGTGAATAAGAAGCCGAGGGGGTCCATTGGTTTCGGGCCCAATGTGTGGTAGTAGCTGAATCTTAAATCACGCATACAGATCTCAGTTCTTAGGGACGGTCTCAATGAAACAACCCACCATGTACTCCTACATGGCCTCCCATCGATACCTTTACCAAATCGTATTCCACACTTCACTCTCATTACGGACACACGCACTTTCACTCTAGTTCATCACCCTGATGAGCCAGACCTGACACAACTCTAAGCGTAGCAAGCATAGCATTGTAGGAACACAACATGGCTCAATCAACTCCTACACATGCTAGTGGGTTTCATCTAGTTACTGTGGCAATGACAGGTCATGCAGAGGAAAGTGGGTTCAACTACCGCAACACACACAGCAGTTTGAATCGCGTTGTCTTAATGCAGTAAACGAGAGCAGAAGCGAGAAGATGGGTTTGTATCGAAATGATCAATGGGTTGCTTGCCTGACAGAGTGGTGGTGGGATACTGCCCTTCAGTTGGATACCCGTGAATATCCTCGGAGGCAGGACCTACCACGATGAGCATACCGAAACACAATCAACACCAAGCAAGTGCAACAATATGATGCATGCATGAGACATGGCAAAATGGTTGTATTGGGCTAATGCAACTAAGGCCAGAAAGGTTTGGACTAATTTGAATCAAAGATTCAAATTCCAAGTTCATAAATGGCCCATATTAATGCCTTATCTTGTTCTGTATAAAATAGTAGGTTAACTTGCTTAATCATGCATGAAACCAGTACAGATGGATAGAATGGATTTTTCTGATCATTTTTCATATATAAATCTTTTTCATTCTGAGCTATAGATTATTTTCTATGATTTTTTGAAGTTTGTGATAATTTTTGGAATTTTCAATATGAGAATAATTCCAGTAAATGTTTTATTGCGTCAGCCTGACGTCAGCGTGACGTCAGCGGGTCAGCGGGGTCGTCCAGGTCAAACCTGACGGGTGGGTCCCCTGTGTCAGTGTCACGGTTAGGTAATTAGTTAATTAGGATTAGTTTTAACTTTAACCCAGATTTAATTAGCAGGTGGGCCCCACTTGTCAGTGACCCTGGGGGGTCAAACCACGGTCAAACCACGCTGACTCGCCGGCGTTTAGCCGCCGGCGACGTCCAGACGCGGCGGTGGTGTGCGGGTTTGCTCCTCCGGCGACCAAAAGGACGGCGGAGAGCACCTACGTGTAGCTGGGGGCGAACCGCGTCGACTGGTGGTGCTAGTGGAGCTCGGGGTCGCCGGAATCGACGCCGGCGACGAGCCGTGCGGCTGCCGGAGTACGGGCGTGGTTGAAACCGTAGCTAGAGAGCACGGCGAGGGATATGCGATGGCGCTACGGGTTCCTGGCGTTGCGGTGAAGCTAATGGCTACGGTGGTGCGGCCGTTGGATGGCCGGAGCCTCGTCGGCGACGAGATCGTGCGGCGGCGCGTTCGGGTGAGCTTCGTGCGGTGGCTACAGAGCTCGAGAAAGAGAGAGGAGAGGATGGGAAGGTGGCCATGCTCACGGCAGTTGCGACGGAGCAAGCGGCGGGGTCGGAGACGAGCTGTAGCTGTGGCGACGGCGGAGGGGATCTCCGACGGGGAGCGGCGAAGGCGAGGTCGGTGGCGGAGCTTCGGGGCAAACGAGCGCTCGGGGCTCGGCTTGCTCGAAGGAGTGGGCGACGGCAGAGCTGTAGGACACAGTGGAATGGCGCGAGGTCGACGGTGGCCACGGTTACTCCGGTGAGGTGTCTGCGGCGGCGTCGGCCATGGTGGGGAATGGGCGAGGGAGAGGCGATGGGGGAGAGTGACGATGTCCAGGGGCTCGGGGCGCGTCGAGGAAGGTCGTCCAGCTCGTCCGACGGCGAGGGCGGCAAGCAGCTGGCGCGGTGGCGAGCTCGCGCTCGCCGCGTCACCTGTCTGCCTGCTCTGGCGAGAGCAAGCAGCTCGCTGGCGCGGGCCAGCACAGTGCTGGGCCGCCAGGTGGGCTGCCAGGTACGTCTTCTACCTTCTGTTCTTTTCTCTTTTTTATTTATTTCTGTACTGTGTTTTGAAATAGTAAAAATACTATTTCATTTGGAAAAATCCTGAAAATATTCTGAGGCACCTTTGAGATTATTCCCAACAGCCTAAAAATACCTTCAAGATTATTTGGGCATTTAAAAATATTTATAGCATTTAAAATGCCCAAATGCAAATACTTATGGCTTGTGCAAAAATCCAAGATGGCCTCCAAAAATATGAAACCATTTTTGGCAGAGGTTTTAACCAAGACCAAAGGTGGTGAACATTTATGGAGGGCATTTCAGGTTCATTGGAAAAAATTTAGTAAACCCTAGTTGTTCCAGGGGGGGTGCTGGGGGTTTCTGGCATTCCCCATTTCAGGTTTCTGTGAAATGTAGCCATGATGCAACACTCTAATGCATGAACTAACTAGGATGTGACAACTCACCCCCACTCAAAAGAATCTCGTCCCGAGATTTAGGATCCGTTGGGAAGAAGGTGGGGTACTCAAGTCGAAGACGATCCTCCCTTTCCCAAGTAGCTTCTTTCTCGGAATGGTGTGACCATTGAACCTTGAGAAACTTGATGTTTTGGCGTCGAGTGGTACGCTCGGCTTGATCAAGGATTCGAACGGGATATTCCCGGTATGTGAGATTATCTTGGAGATCAAGCGTTTCGTGGTCCACTCCACGGATAGGATCCGAGAAGCAACGCCTGAGTTGTGAAACGTGGAAGACGTCATGAACCTTGGAAAGATGCGGAGGTAGTTCCAATTGGTAGGCAACTTCTCCTCGCTTGGCGAGAATGCGAAAGGGTCCAATGTAACGAGGAGCCAATTTGCCTTTGATACCGAATCGATGGGTTCCCTTTAAAGGAGTCACCCGAAGGTAAGCCTTCTCGTCAACCTCAAAAGTCATAGCCTTATGTTTGCGATCATAATGGCTCTTTTGGCGAGATTGGGCTGTTTTCAATTTCTCACGAATAATGCGAACCTGCTCTTCTGCTTCCTGAATCATATCCGGGACAAAGAGTTGTCTTTCCCCGGTTTCTGACCAGTTAAGAGGCGTTCGACATTTTCGTCCATAGAGAACCTCGAAAGGGGCTTTGCCCAAGCTAGCTTGGTAACTATTGTTATAAGCGAACTCGGCGAATGGGAGGCATTTCTCCCAATCCATGCCGAAGGAGATGACAGAAGCTCGGAGCATATCCTCCAGAATTTGATTAACTCGTTCTACCTGACCACTTGATTGAGGGTGAAAGGCGGTGCTAAAAGAGAGACGAGTTCCCATTGCATTTTGGAAACTTTCCCAAAATCGAGAGGTGAAGAGACTTCCACGGTCTGAGTTAATTTCCAATGGAACACCATGAAGAGACACTATTCGGGAGATGTACAAGTCTGCTAGCTGGCTAGCGGTTATACTCTCACGAACAGGTATGAAGTGGGCTACTTTGGAAAGACGATCGACAACAACGAAGATAGCATTATTCCCTCTCTTGGTCCTGGGGAACCCGGTAATGAAATCCATACCGATTTTATCCCATTTCCATTCAGGAATAGCCAGAGGCTGAAGGGTGCCAGCAGGCCGTTGATGCTCTGCTTTAACACGACGGCAGACGTCGCAATTAGCAATGTATTGAGCAATTTCTCTCTTCATCCTAGTCCACCAAAACCTCTGGCGTAGGTCCTGATACATTTTAGTACTACCGGGATGAATGGTGAGAGGAGATTCATGAGCTTCCTTAAGGATCAATCGCCTCAGGTTGCGTACCTTGGGAACCACTAGGCGGTCTCCAAAGAACACAACACCTTGGTCATCAACGGAGAAACAATCCGCAGCTCCTTTCTTGATGTTTCTCTTAATACGGGAGATCCCTGGATCTACCTTCTGAGCTTTGATGATCTGATCCGTAAGGGTAGGTTTCGCCACCAGGGTGGATAGAAATCCTTGAGGAACAATGTGAAGGTTAAGCTTACAGAATTCCTCGTGGAGAAGTGGTTGACTTTGTTGTAACATCAAGTTGTTACAATAGGATTTACGGCTTAGCGCATCAGCCATGACGTTGGCTTTGCCCGGGGTGTAAGTTATTTCTAGGTCGTAGTCTGAGATCAACTCAACCCAACGTCTTTGCGTGAGATTCAAATCCGGTTGGGTGAAGATGTATTTCAGACTCTGGTGGTCTGTGAAAATCTCGCAACGGTTACCGAGAAGGTAATGTCGCCATGTTTTGAGTGCATGGACTACGGCTGCAAGCTCTAGATCATGTGTGGGATAATTATCCTCATGTGGACGCAACTGTCGGGAAGCGTAAGCAATCACATGACGGTCTTGCATGAGTATGCAACCTAGTCCTTGACGCGAGGCGTCGCAATAAATAACAAAGTCTTTAGAAAAATCTGGTGGTACGAGTACAGGTGCAGACGTCAGGCGTCTTTTCAGTTCCTGAAAGCTGAACTCGCACTGTGGGGTCCACTCGAACTTCTTATCTTTCTTGAGGAGTTCGGTTAGAGGTTTAGCAACCTTGGAGAAATTCTCGACGAAGCGACGGCAGTAGCTCGCTAAGCCAAGGAAACTCCGAGCTTGCTTGACCGTTTCAGGGGGAGTCCAGTCAAGGATGGCTTGAACTCGCTCGGGATTTACAGCAATACCCTTACCAGAGATCACGTGGCCTAGATAGGTCACTTTTGGCAACCAGAATTCACACTTGGAGAATTTAGCATAAAGGCGATGCTCTCGAAGTTTCGTTAGTACTAGCCTTAGATGCTCGGCATGTTCTGCCTCGTTCTTGGAGTAGATGAGTATATCATCGAGGTATACTACGACGAATTTATCCAAATACTCCATGAAGATTGAGTTCATTAACCGAGAGAAAGTGGCTGGAGCATTGGTTAACCCGAAGGACATGACTGTATACTCGTATTGGCCATAACGAGTAACAAAGGCCGTTTTAGGAATGTCCCCGTTCTTGATTTTGATTTGATGGTAGCCTAACCTCAAATCCATCTTAGAGAAGACTGAGGATCCAGCGAGCTGATCATACAGGTCGTTGATCCTGGGAAGCGGATACTTGTTCTTGATGGTGACTAGGTTGACGGGTCGGTAATCTACAACCATCCGATCCGTACCATCCTTCTTCTTGACGAAGAGGACGGGGCAAGCCCACGGAGAAGAACTAGGACGGATGAAACCCTTTTTCAAGGACTCATCGAGTTGTTTCTTAAGCTCGGCTAGCTCTAGGGGTGCCATCTTATAGGGTCTTCTAGAGATTGGGACGGTTCCTGGAACGAGATCTATCACGAACTCAACATCTCTGTCAGGTGGAATACCTGGCAGTTCTTCAGGGAAGACATCCGGGAAGTCACGGACTACCGGCACGTCTTCGAGGTCTGGGAGAGGGTTGGCATTTAATGAGTAAAGCTGACGTTTAGACACTCGGGTCAAAACATTGACTGTCTTGCCCGACGGATGGGTGAGTTGAACAGTTCTAGTAGAGCAATCAATCTTAGCATAATGAGCTGACATCCAGTCCATACCCAAGATGATGTTTATGTCCGAGGACTTGAGAGCTATTAGTGACGCAAGGAAGACCAATCTGTCAACAAGAATTTCATTGCCATGGCTTATCTTAGAGGTTTGCCACTTAGAACCAGGGGTTTGGATTACCATGGGAGTGGGCATGTCGTAGAATGTGGTGTTGTGTAATCGAGCATAGCTCTCAGAGATAAATGAATGAGATGCTCCAGTATCGAAAAGAACAGTTGCCGGATGGCAATTAACAAGGAGCGTACCAAGGACGACGTTGGGATCCTCATGAGTTTCTTCAGCTGAAACATAGTTGACATGGCCACGTGCTGTGGTGGCTGGCTTGGCGTAGTAAGTCTTTCCTGCTGGCTTACCACGGCCAACGGACTGTCCAGGTTGATTGAGGTTGTTTCGGGGGCACTCGCGCTGATAGTGACCCGTTTCTCCACACTTGAAGCATGTCACAATATTGGGGCGTGGAGCAGCATTAGCAGTGGGGCCACCATAGACTTTGGGCGGTGCATGCTGCTGGTTGGGGCGAGGCGCCTCGAGGGATGGCCTCGGAGTGAACCTGGGTGGCAGAGCAGTATTTGGAATCCAGACCCGGCGCTTCTGGGATCCGGAGCCAGATGAGGAACCAAAGTCACGAGAGTGCTTACGTGCAGCGTCATAGTCAGTTTGTCCTGTCTCGGCACTGATGGCCTTATTGACCAACTTCTGGAAAGAGGTGCACTCATGCAGACGGAGATCACAGCGAAGCTCGGGGCTAAGTCCCTTGCGGAACCTTGCCTGCTTCTTGGCGTCGGTGGATACCTCTTCAGGAGCATAGCGTGCTAGATTTCCAAACTCACGGCTGTATGCATCCACGGTCAGTCTGCCTTGGGTGAAGTTGCAGAATTCTTCGCGCTTGCGATCTATGAGACCCTCCGGGATGTGATGCTCACGGAAAGCCTCACTGAATTCAGCCCAAGTAGTGATTTGGCCAGCTGGGCGCATAGCCTCAAAGTTCTCCCACCAAAGGCTAGCAGGGCCTTCGAGGTGATAGGCAGCGTAGGTAACCTTATCAGCTTCGGCTACGTTGGCAGAACGTAGCTTATGGGTGATGCTGCGAAGCCAGTCATCCGCATCGAGGGGCTCGACGGAATGATTGAACTTCGGTGGGTACAACTTGATAAAGTCATTGAGGGACACCAGGTCGTTCCTCTGGTGACGTGCAGTATTCTGCTCAATTCGCTCTAGCAAGCGGTTAGTCTCACGCTTGTTTCTTTCTGCCTCCAGCATAACTTCGGCCAGTGAAGGCGGTTGGGGCAGATCCTCCGCCCTGGCTGCATTGGCTTCATCCTGCGCCTGGACAGCAGGGTTGTTGCGGGTGTTAACCATCCTAGGAGAAACAAGGCAACGATTTAGACGAGGATGGCTAAATCTTGATAGGGAAAAGCGGAATGTAATGGATAACGCGGAATGCAGAGATGACCATCAGTATGACATGATAACATAGCAACATACATATACCAACGGTCATACACGCCATACATAGTTTAGTACAAGCCCAGGCTAAGGTACAACTACGATGAAAGACGATACATCTCATCAGAGGCATTCCAAGCTCCTATACATTATTTTTCTACACCTCCGGAACGTGATACACACCAAGTTGTATTCCACAAGACACGCAGGACTGTGGAGATTACAACTGTTACAATGCTAGTAGAACTACTACCAACTCAGACGTCTCCGTAGTAACCCTCATAGAAGTCACCACCATGTCCTGGAAGCTGAACATGATCATCCGGAAACAGTCGGTCCTGTGGAGCTTGCGGTCCATAGGGACTCGGGTGTGGCCTTGGTCCAACAAACGGTGGCAGACGAGGTCCACGAGGAGGGGTGATGCCTCCTACATCACACCATTCCATACATTCTGGCAGACCAGATCGCACGGGGTATAAGTCCCTCATGTCCATGAACCCAGCTTGCACGGCAGGTGCAAACCGTGTCAGAGTGGCCCAGTGATCAGCACGAGCATTAAAGAGCTCCATTCGCAAGGCACGATTCTCACGGTCCTTGTCCTCAAGCATCTTAGTGGTGGTGCGGAGTAGTGAGTCCTCATGGGTAGAATCACAGTAAGTAGCCTGATAGTACCCCTGTGCCCCAGGGAGTGCTGCTGGCATGTAGCGGTAGTCGGTGTTCTGAAGCAAAGCAGTTTTGGCTCGCATGATAGTCATCATTGAGTAAGCTGCGTCCTGCACAGACATCTCGATAGTAACCCCAAGTCCATAAGAGCAATGGAGGGGTTCAGTGGCTCCGGGATAGGATGGATAAATCCTGACGGTGCAAAGATATTGACTTTGATTAAAGTCTCGGAATTGCTCCTCGACGGTATACTCGGGATACCAACGATAGCCTGTCTCAACCATCACTCGGACCAACATGGCCGTGTGACCAGGTACGCCGATGCACCGGGTCAGACGAACCACTTGGTTCTGGGAACGGGTGGCCATCTGAAAGCACGAAATGATGCAAGGCATTAGTATTACTAGGAGAATTCGGACAGCATAACGGCTGTAAATGCTCGAAAAAGGATTTGAGACATTCGCAACAGTTTTGCAATACCACTCAACAACATCATGTCAAGGTTCTGGTTCAACCGACAACATACCAGGGTAGTAGAAACTGAACCGAAGCATGGAACCAACAATCCTATAAGTTACTACGGATTAGTAACACGTGAACCTGATAGAGAGGAGAGAGCCTAGTCCTTAACCCACGTAGAATGAGAAGAGAATGACTCAGATCAGAGGGCATGAGGTAAAGGAGTAAAAGCACCTTACGTTCCCTCCCACAATCAATTCCCCTACATATAACTAAAGCATTTCTAGACTCGACATCGACCAGTTTGGCTTATCGCACCTACAGGCAGTCCGGCTCTGATGCCAACGCTGTCAGGACCCCGATTCCAAGTCACACCGATCTAGCCTGTAACACCTCATATCACATTGCGGCCTCACGCACGGTACTCCCACGGGTGTCGCCTTACCATGGCCCGGGACCGTTTGCGCCTTTTGGCTCACGTATATGACAATGTCGCTAGCATCCATATGACAGAGAACCCGGGCCGACATAGCTAGTCGTGAACCCAAAGCGGCACTAACGTATGGGGACAGGCATACATGAATCAACATCGAACATGTCGGTCAGCAGCGCGTGAATCCGGGCTGTAGCACTGGGCTAACAGGACTCCGGGAACCCGGGCTGTAGCAGGCTAGGCAGGACTCCGGATGTCACCGTGTGACATTTCCCGAAGGGACAGACACAGGAACGATATGACCCACATGCCGGCCAGTCAAGTGTCCAGAGCAGTAGTGCTGGGCTAGCAGGACTCCGGTGAACCGGGCTGTAGCGGACTACTATGGCTCAAGGAGGCACCAAACTACATTTCCCCATAAGAGAGGCTGCTAAAGATAGACAACTAGATTGTCGGATCCCACACATACCAAGCATTTCAAACATACACACAATATGCTCGATATGCGCGAATACAACATGGCATCACAACAAAACTCTACAACTCAAGTACTTTATTTAAGGGGCTCCGGAGAGCCTTACATAACTTGTTCATACAGATAGGGGCCACATGACCCGACACTCAAGTCATACAATCATACAAGCACATGCGGAAGCAAACTGTCTGGGTACAGACACTAGAAGAAAGAAGGCTTGACGAAGCCTGTCTATCTACATAG
Source organism: Triticum aestivum (assembly GCF_018294505.1). Taxonomy (NCBI): domain Eukaryota; kingdom Viridiplantae; phylum Streptophyta; class Magnoliopsida; order Poales; family Poaceae; genus Triticum; species Triticum aestivum. The sequence goes on along the minus strand of NW_025229309.1, from coordinate 1,190 downwards.
GCCCTTCACAAGCCTAGATCACCACCTGGGTGGCAAGTCACTCGTCGTCGTCGAGTTCTACGTAGAACCCGTCAGAAGGGGCGGTGTTGTCGTCTGAAAACAGTAATTAAAGCAACATGAGTACAAAGGTACTCAGCAAGTCTTACAACAGATCCTACCATACATGTTCATTCTCAAGAAGGTAGTGGGGTTATTGCAGCAAGCCAGCTTTGACTCTTGGCTAAGCTATCCTACGATACACCACTTGTGAAATAGTTTTCGCACACGAGTCCACTAAACACCAACTCAATACTCCACCGTGGATCCTCCCTCGTCATCCAACGAGAGGGCCATCCGCGGTACTCACACTTATCTTGAGGCTTTTAGTAGTATCCATTTACTTGTCTATGAACTGCATAAGCGACCAAGTAGTCCTTTACCGCGGACGCGGCTATTCGAATAGTTTCATACCCTGCAGGGGTGTACTTCGTCACACACGCTCTCACCACTTATCGTCACTACACGACGTGTACTCGGCAACCTTCAAGCGGAAGCCCAACGTGGGTGTCGGCCACAGCCTACCTAAACACTCGAGTCTCTAGTCCAGGTTTATCGCCTATTCAGGTTCCATCCGCAGGGAGTCCGGCCGAGGTTTCCACATACGGCCCCGAACGATGTGTGCAGGGTTCCCGGTCACCAAACGGGTGACTCGGTACACCATGCCACGAGCCTACCGCATCACAGCCCACCCCTTGGTCAGCGCTGTCCACGGCCTCCAGCTTACTACAAACACCAGAAACTACGTGCAACTCCTGGACAGAGGACAAGGGTGAATAAGAAGCCGAGGGGGTCCATTGGTTTCGGGCCCAATGTGTGGTAGTAGCTGAATCTTAAATCACGCATACAGATCTCAGTTCTTAGGGACGGTCTCAATGAAACAACCCACCATGTACTCCTACATGGCCTCCCATCGATACCTTTACCAAATCGTATTCCACACTTCACTCTCATTACCGACACACGCACTTTCACTCTAGTTCATCACCCTGATGAGCCAGACCTGACACAACTCTAAGCATAGCAAGCATAGCATTGTAGGAACACAACATGGCTCAATCAACTCCTACACATGCTAGTGGGTTTCATCTAGTTACTGTGGCAATGACAGGTCATGCAGAGGAAAGTGGGTTCAACTACCGCAACACACACAG
>NW_025229308.1:23262-24809 GCF_018294505.1 Triticum aestivum | reverse complement strand
CAAATGGAGTCAGAAAAGGTTGAAAATTGATGATGTGGCTTTGAAAGGTGCATTTTGAACACAGAAAAACTATGGAGTTCAAATAAGATCAATAAAATGAAATCCCTTTGTAACAGACGAGTTTCCGTGTGAAACCCTGATACTTCGAATGAGATTGTCCGTTTTGTACACGAAGTGCATCCAGTTTTTGCCGTAAGCCTCTCTACTTTCTTGCACATGCTATGTCGGTGAAATGATGACACCATGCCAACTTTGAACATTTTCAGAGTTCGTTTGTAGTGCTTTTTTCAATTTCTGGGTCTTATAGCTCAAAAAAATCAGTAAATGCATGAAAAAAACAAATGAAGTCGGAAAGGGTTGAAAATCGATGATGTGGCTTTGAATGGTGCATTTTGAACACAGAAAAACTAGGAGTTCAAATAAGTTCAAGAAAATGAAATCTCTTTGTAACACACGAGTTTCCGTGTGATACCCTGATACTTTGAATGAGATTGTCCGTTTTGTACACGAAGTGCATCCAGTTTTTGCCGTAAGCCTCTCTACTTTCTTGCACATGCCATGTGGGTGAAATGATGACACCATGCCAACTTTCAACCTTTTTAGAGTTCATTTGTAGTGCTTTTCAATTTCAGGGTCTTATAGCTCAAAAAACTCAGTAAATGCATGAAAAATAACAAATGAAGACAGAAAGGGTTGAAAATTGACGATGTGCCTTTGAATGGTGCATTTTTAACACAGAAAAACTATGGAGTTCAAATAAGTTCAAGAAAATGAAATCCCTTTGTAACAGACGAGTTTCCGTATGAAACCCTGATACTTCGAATGAGATTGTCTGTTTTGTACACGAAGTGCATCCAGTTTTTGCCTTAAGCCTCTCTACTTTCTTGCACATGCTATGTGGGTGAAATGATGATACCATGCCAACTTTTAACATTTTCAGAGTTCATTTGTAGTGCTTCTCAATTTCAGGGTCTTATAGCTCAAAAAAATCAGTAAATGCATGAAAAATAACAAATGAAGACAGAAAGGGTTGAAAATTGATGATGTGCCTTTGAATGGTGCATTTCGAACACAGAAAAACTATGGAGTTCAAATAAGTTCCAGAAAATGAAATCCCTTCGTAACAGACGAATTTCCGTATGAAACCCTGATACTTCGAATGTGATTGTCCGTTTTGTACACGAAGTGCATCTAGTTTTTGCCTTAAGCCTCTCTACTTTCTTGCACATGCTATGTGGGTGAAATGATGACACCATGCCAACTTTCAACCTTTTCAGAGTTCATTAGTAGTGCTTTTCAATTTCAGGGTCTTATAGCTCAAAAAATCAGTAAATGCATGAAAAATAACAAATGGAGTCAGAAAAGGTTGAAAATTGATGTTGTGGCTTTGAATGGTGCATTTTGAACACAGAAAAACTATGGAGTTCAAATAATATCAAGAAAATGAAATCCCTTTGTAACAGACGAGTTTCCGTGTGAAACCCTGATACTTCGAATGAGATTGTACGTTTTGTACACGAAGTGCATCCAGTTTTTGCCGTAAGCCT
>NW_025229308.1:21342-22675 GCF_018294505.1 Triticum aestivum | reverse complement strand
AAAGGGTTGAAAATCGATGATGTGGCTTTGAATGGTGCATTTTGAACACAGAAAAACTAGGAGTTCGAATAAGTTCAAGAAAATGAAATCTCTTTGTAACACACGAGTTTCCGTGTGATACCCTGATACTTCGAATGAGATTGTCCGTTTTGTACACGAAGTGCATCCAGTTTTTGCCATAAGCCTGTCTACTTTCTTGCACATGCTATGTGGGTGAAATGATGACACCATGCCAACTTTCAACCTTTTCAGAGTTCATTTGTAGTGCTTTTCAACTTCAGGGTCTTATAGCTCAAAAAATCAGTAAATGCATGAAAAATAACATATGGAGTCAGAAAAGGTTGAAAATTGATGATGTGGCTTTGAATAGTGCATTTTGAACACAGAAAAACTATGGAGTTCAAATAAGATCAATAAAATGAAATCCCTTTGTAACAGACGAGTTTCCGTGTGAAACCCTGATACTTCGAATGAGATTGTCCGTTTTGTACACGAAGTGAATCCGGTTTTTGTCGTAAGCCTCTCTACTTTCTCGCACATGCTATGTGGGTGAAATGATGACACCATGCCAACTTTCAACCTTTTCAGAGTTCATTTGTAGTGCTTTTTTCAATTTCAAGGTCTTCTAGCTCAAAAAAATCAGCAAATGCATGAAAAATAACAAATGAAGTTAGAAAGGGTTGAAAATCGATGATGTGGCTTTGAATGGTGCATTTTCAACACAGAAAAACTAGGAGTTCAAATAAGTTCAAGAAAATGAAATCCCTTTGTAACAGACGAGTTTCCGTATGAAACCCTGATACTTCGAATGAGATTGTCTGTTTTGTACACGAAGTGCATCCAGTTTTTGCCTTAAGCCTCTCTACTTTCTTGCACATGCTATGTGGGTGAAATGATGACACCATGCCAACTTTTAACATTTTCAGAGTTCATTTGTAGTGCTTCTCAATTTCAGGGTCTTATAGCTCAAAAAAATCAGTAAATGCATGAAAAATAACAAATGAAGATAAAAAGGGTTGAAAATTGATGATGTGGCTTTGAATGGTGCATTTCGAACACAGAAAAACTATGGAGTTCAAATAAGTTCCAGAAAATGAAATCCCTTTGTAACAGACGAATTTCCGTATGAAACCCTGATACTTCGAATGAGATTGTCCGTTTAGTACACGAAGTGCATCCAGTTTTTGCCTTAAGCCTCTCTACTTTCTTGCACATGCTATGTGGGTGAAATGATGACACCATGCCAACGTTCAACCTTTTCAGAGTTCATTTGTAGTGCTTTTCAATTTCAGGGTCTTATAGCTCAAAAAAATCAGTAAATGCATGAAAAATA
>NW_025229308.1:20649-21332 GCF_018294505.1 Triticum aestivum | reverse complement strand
CCAACTTACAACCTTTTCAGAGTTCATTTGTAGTGCTTTTTTCAATTTCAGGGTCTTATAGCTCAAAAAAATTAGTAAATTCATGAAAAATGACAAATGAAGTCAGAAAGGGTTGAAAATTGATGATCTGGCTTTGAATGGTGCATTTTGAACGCAGAAAAACTATGGAGTTCAAATAAGTTCAAGAAAATGAAATCCCTTTGTAACAGACGAGTTTCCGTATGAAACCCTGATACTTCGAATGAGATTGTCCGTTTTGTACACGAACTGCATCCAGTTTTTGCCTTAAGCCTCTCTACTTTCTTGCACATGCTATGTGGGTGAAATGATGACACCATGCAAACTTTCAACCTTTTCAGAGTTCATTTGTAGTGCTTCTCAATTTCAGGGTCTTATAGCTCAAAAAAATCAGTAAATGCATGAAAAATAACAAATGAAGTCAGAAAGGGTTGAAAATTGATGATGTGGCTTTGAATGGTGCATTTTGAACACAGAAAAACTATGGAGTTCAAATAATATCAATAAAATGAAATCCCTTTGTAACAGACGAGTTTCCGTGTGAAACCCTGATACTTCGAATGAGATTGTCCGTTTTGTACACGAAGTGCATCCAGTTTTTGGCGTAAGCCTCTCTACTTTCTTGCCCATGCTATGTGGGTGAAATGATGACACCATGCCAACTT
>NW_025229308.1:18168-20435 GCF_018294505.1 Triticum aestivum | reverse complement strand
AAAAATAACAAATGGAGTCAGAAAAGGTTGAAAATTGATGATGTGGCTTTGAAAGGTGCATTTTGAACACAAAAAAACTATGGAGTTCAAATAAGATCAATAAAATGAAATCCCTTTGTAACAGACGAGTTTCCGTGTGAAACCCTGATACTTCGAATGAGATTGTCCGTTTTGTACACGAAGTGCATCCAGTTTTTGCCGTAAGCCTCTCTACTTTCTTGCACATGCTATGTCGGTGAAATGATGACACCATGCCAACTTTCAACATTTTCAGAGTTCATTTGTAGTGCTTTTCAATTTCAGGGTCTTATAGCTCAAAAAACTCAGTAAATGCATGAAAAATAACAAATGAAGTTAGAAAGGGTTGAAAATCGATGATGTGGCTTTGAATGGTGCATTTTGAACACAGAAAAACTAGGAGTTCGAATAAGTTCAAGAAAATGAAATCTCTTTGTAACACACGAGTTTCCGTGTGATACCCTGATACTTCGAATGAGATTGTCCGTTTTGTACACGAATTGCATCCAATTTTTGCCATAAGCCTGTCTACTTTCTTGCACATGCTATGTGGGTGAAATGATGACACCATGCCAAATTTCAACCATTTCAGAGTTCATTTGTAGTGCTTTTCAATTTCAGGGTCTTATAGCTCAAAAAATCAGTAAATGCATGAAAAATAACATATGGAGTCCGAAAAGGTTGAAAATTGATGATGTGGCTTTGAATAGTGCATTTTGAACACAGAAAAACTATGGAGTTCAAATAAGATCAATAAAATGAAATCCCTTTGTAACAGACGAGTTTCCGTGTGAAACCCTGATACTTCGAATGAGATTGTCCGTTTTGTACATGAAGTGAATCCGGTTTTTGTCGTAAGCCTCTCTACTTTCTCGCACATGCTATGTGGGTGAAATGATGACACCATGCCAACTTTCAACCTTTTCAGAGTTCAGTTGTAGTGCTTTTTTCAATTTCAAGGTCTTCTAGCTCAAAAAAAATCAGTAAATGCATGAAAAATAACAAATGAAGTTAGAAAGGGTTGAAAATCGATGATGTGGCTTTGAATGGTGCATTTTGAACACAGAAAAACTAGGAGTTCAAATAAGTTCAAGAAAATGAAATCCCTTTGTAACAGACGAGTTTCCGTATGAAACCCTGATACTTCGAATGAGATTGTCTGTTTTGTACACGAAGTGCATCCAGTTTTTGCCTTAAGCCTCTCTACTTTCTTGCACATGCTATGTGGGTGAAATGATGACACCATGCCAACTTTTAACATTTTCAGAGTTCATTTGTAGTGCTTCTCAATTTCAGGGTCTTATAGCTCAAAAAAATCAGTAAATGCATGAAAAATAACAAATGAAGACAAAAAGGGTTGAAAATTGATGATGTGGCTTTGAATGGTGCATTTCGAACACAGAAAAACTATGGAGTTCAAATAAGTTCCAGAAAATGAAATCCCTTTGTAACAGACGAATTTCCGTATGAAACCCTGATACTTCGAATGAGATTGTCCGTTTTGTACACGAAGTGCATCCAGTTTTTGCCTTAAGCCTCTCTACTTTCTTGCACATGCTATGTGGGTGAAATGATGACACCATGCCAACGTTCAACCTTTTCAGAGTTCATTTGTAGTGCTTTTCAATTTCAGGGTCTTATAGCTCAAAAAAATCAGTAAATGCATGAAAAATAACAAATGAAGTCAAAAAGGGTTGAAAATTGATGATGTGGCTTTGAATGGTGCATTTTGAACACAGAAAAACAATGGAGTTCAAATAATGTCAATAAAATGAAATCCCTTTGTAACAGACGAGTTTCCGTGTGAAACCCTGATACTTCGAATGAGATTGTACGTTTTGTACACGAAGTGCATTCAGTTTTTGCCGTAAGCCTCTCTACTTTCTTGCACATGCTATGTGGGTGAAATGATGACACCATGCCAACTTTCAACCTTTTCAGAGTTCATTTGTAGTGCTTTTTTCAATTTCAGGGTCTTATAGCTCAAAAAATCAGTAAATGCATGAAAAATAACAAATGAAGTTAGAAAGGGTTGAAAATCGATGACGTGGCTTTGAATGGTGCATTTTGAACACAGAAAAACTAGGAGTTCAAATAAGTTCAAGAAAATGAAATCTCTTTGTAACACACGAGTTTCCGTGTGATACCCTGATACTTCGAATGAGATTGTCTGTTTTGTACATGAAGTGCATCCAGTTTTTGCCATAAGCATGTCTACTTTCTTGCACATGCTATGTGGGTGAAATGAT
>NW_025229308.1:16193-17609 GCF_018294505.1 Triticum aestivum | reverse complement strand
TTTTAGGGTCTTATAGCTCAAAAAAATCAGTAAATGCATGAAAAATAACAAATGAAGTTAGAAAGGGTTGAAAATCGATGATGTGGCTTTGAATGGTGCATTTTGAACACAGAAAAACTATGGAGTTCAAATAATATCAAGAAAATGAAATCCCTTTGTAATAGACGAGTTTCCGTGTGAAACCCTGATACTTCGAATGAGATTGTACGTTTTGTACACGAAGTGCATCCAGTTTTTGCCGTAAGCCTCTCTACTTTCTTGCACATGCTATTTGGGTGAAATGATGACACCATGCCAACTTTTAACCTTTTCAGAGTTCATTTGTAGTGCTTCTCAATTTCAGGGTCTTATAGCTCAAAAAAATCAGTAAATGCATGAAAAATAACAAATGAAGACAGACAGGGTTGAAAATCGATGATGTGCCTTTGAATGGTGCATTTTGAACACAGAAAAACTAGGAGTTCAAATAAGTTCAAGAAAATGAAATCTCTTTGTAAAACACGAGTTTCCGTGTGATACCCTGATACTTCGAATGAGATTGTCCATTTTGTATACGAAGTGCATCCAGTTTTTGCCGTAAGCCTCTCTACTTTCTTGCACATGCTATGTGGGTGAAATGATGACACCATGCCAACTTTCAACCTTTTCAGAGTTCATTTGTAGTGCTTTTCAATTTCAGGGTCTTATAGCTAAAAAAAATCAGTAAATGCATGAAAAATAACAAATGGAGTCAGAAAAGGTTGAAAATTGATGATGTGGCTTTGAATCGTGCATTTGAACATAGAAAAACTATGGAGTTCAAATAAGATCAATAAAATGAAATCCCTTTTTAAGAGACGAGTTTCCGTGTGAAACCCTGATACTTCGAATGAGATTGTCTGTTTTGTAGACGAAGTGCATCCGGTTTTTGTCGTAAGCCTCTCTACTTTCTTGCACATGCTATGTATGTGAAATGATGAAAAACTTTCAACCTTTTCAGAGTTCATTTGTAGTGCTTTTCAATTTCAGGGTCTTATAGCTCAAAAAACTCAGTAAATGCATGAAAAATAACAAATGAAGACAGAAATGGTTGAAAATCAATGATGTGCCTTTGAATGGTGCATTTTTAACACAGAAAAACTATGGAGTTCAAATAAGTTCAAGAAAATGAAATCCCTTCGTAACAGACGAGTTTCCGTATGAAACCCTGATACTTCGAATGAGATTGTCCGTTTTGTACATGAAGTGCATCCAGTTTTTGCCGTAAGCCTCTCTACTTTCTTGCACATGCTATGTGGGTGAAATGATGACACCATGCAAACTTTCAACCATTTCAGAGTTCAGTTGTAGTGCTTTTCAATTTCAGGGTCTTATAGCTCAAAAAAATCTGTAAATGCATGAAAAATAACAAATGAAGTCAGAAAGGGTTGAAAATCG
>NW_025229308.1:13476-14457 GCF_018294505.1 Triticum aestivum | reverse complement strand
TCAACCTTTTCAGAGTTCATTTGTAGCGCTTTTCAATTTCAGGGTCTTATAGCTCAAAAAAATCAGTAAATGCATGAAAAATAACAAATGAAGACAGACAGGGTTGAAAATCGATGATGTGCCTTTGAATGGTACATTTTGAACACAGAAAAACTAGGAGTTCAAATAAGTTCAAGAAAATGAAATCTCTTTGTAAAACACGAGTTTCCGTGTGATACCCTGATACTTCGAATGAGATTGTCCATTTTGTACACGAAGTGCATCCAGTTTTTGCCGTAAGCCTCTCTACTTTCTTGCGCATGCTATGTGGGTGAAATGATGACACCATGCCAACTTTCAACCTTTTCAAAGTTCATTTGTAGTGCTTTTCAATTTCAGGGTCTTATAGCTAAAAAAAATTGTAAATGCATGAAAAATAACAAATGAAGTCAGAAAGGGTAGAAAATTGATGATGTGGCTTTGAATGGTACATTTTGAACACAAAAAAACTATGGAGTTCAAATAAGATCAAGAAAATGAAGTCCCTTTGTACCAGACGAGTTTCCGTGTGAAACCCTGATACTTCGAATGAGATTGTCCGTTTTGTACACGAAGTGCATCCAGTTTTCGCCGTAAGCCTCTCTACTTTCTTGCACATGCTATGTGGGTGAAATGATGACACCATGCCAACTTTCGACCTTTTCAGAGTTCATTTGTAGTGCTTTTCAATTTAAGGGTCTTATAGCTCAAAAAATCAGTAAATGCATGAAAAATAAAAAATGAAGTCAGAAAGGGTTGAAAATTGATGATGTGGCTTTGAATGGTGCATTTTGAACACAGAAAAATTAGCAGTTCAAATAAGTTCAAGAAAATGAAATCTCTTTGTAACACACGAGTTTCCATGTGATACCCTGATACTTCGAATGAGATTGTCCGTTTTGTACACGAAGTGCATCCACTTTTTGCCGTAAGCCTCTCTACTTTCTTGCACATGCTATGTGG